>NW_027043432.1:0-104313 GCF_036013475.1 Columba livia
GAAAGAAAGCCCAAAGAAAGGGGAAAGAAAGCCCAAAGAAAGCGAAAGAAAGCCCAAAGAAAGCCCAAAGTAAGCCCAAAGGAAGCTCAAAGAAAGCCCAAAGAAAGCCCAAAGAAAGGGGAAAGAAAGCCAAAAGAAAGCCCAAAGAAAGGGGAAAGAAAGCCCAAAGACAGCCCAAAGAAAGCCCAAAGAAAGTGGAAAGAAAGCCCAAAGAATGCCGAAAGAAAGGGGAAAGAAAGCCCAAAGAAAGCCCAAAGAAAGCCCAAATAAAGGGGAAAGAAAGCCCAAAGAAAGGGGAAAGAAAGCCCAAAGAAAGCCCAAAGAAAGGGGAAAGAAGCCCAAAGAAAGCCCAAAGAAAGCCCAAAGAAAGCCCAGAGAAAGGCCATAGAAAGGCCATAGAAAGCCCAAAGAAAGCCCAAAGAAAGCCCAAAGAAAGCCCAAAGAAAGGGGAAGGAAAGCCCAAAGAAAGCCCAAAGAAAGCCCAAAGAAAGCCCAAAGGAAGGGGAAAGAAAGCCCAAAGAAAGGGGAAAGAAAGCCCAAAGAAAGGGGAAAGAAAGCCCAAAGAAAGGGGAAAGAAAGCCCAAAGAAATGGGAAAGAAAGCCCAAAGAAAGCCCAAAGAAAGCCCAAAGAAAGCCCAAAGAAAGGGGAAAGAAAGCCCAAAGAAAGTCCAAAGAAAGGGGAAAGAAAGCCCAAAGAAAGCAAAAAAAAAAGGGGAAAGAAAGCCCAAAGAAATCCCAAAGAAAGCCTAAACAAAGGGGAAAGAAAGCCAAAAGAAAGCCCAAAGAAAGGGGAAAGAAAGCCCAAAGAAAGCCCAAAGAAAGCCCAAACAAAGCCCAAAGAAAGCCCAAAGAAAGGGGAAAGAAACCCCAAAGAAAGCCCAAAGAAAGCCCAAAGGAAGGGGAAAGAAAGCCCAAAGAAAGGGGAAAGAAAGCCCAAAGAAAGGGAAAAAAAATGAGAAAGAAAGCCCAAAGAAAGCCCAAAGAAAGGGGAAAGAAAGCCCAAAGAAAGGGGAAAGAAAGCCCAAAGAAAGAGAAAGAAAGCCCAAAGAAAGCCCAAAGAAAGGGGAAAGTAAGCCCTAAGAAAGGGCAAAAGAAAGCCCAAAGAAAGGGGAAAGAAAGCCCAAAGAAAGGGGATAGAAAGCCCAAAGAAAGGGGAAAGAAAGCCCAAAGAAAGGGGAAATAAAGCCCAAAGAAAGCCAAAGAAAGCCCAAAGAAAGCCCAAAGAAAGGGGAAAGAAAGCCCAAAGAAAGGGGAAAGAAAGCCCAAAGAAAGCCCAAAGAAACGGGAAAGAAAGCCCAAAGAAAGCCCAAACAAAGGGGAAAGAAAGCCCAAAGAAAGGGGAAAGAAAGCACAAAGAAAAGGGAAAGAAAGCCCAAAGAAAGGGGAAGGAAAGCCCAAAGAAAGGGGAAAGAAAGCCCAAAGAAAGGGGAAAGAAAGCCCAAAGAAATGGGAAAGAAAGCCCAAAGAAAGGGGAAAGAAAGCCCAAAGAAAGCCCAAAGAAAGGGGAAAGAAAGCCCAAAGAAATCCCAAAGAAAGGGGAAAGAAAGCTCAAAGAAAGGGGAAAGAAAGCCCAAAGAAAGGAGAGAGAAAGCCCAAAGAAAGCCCAAAGAAAGGGGAAAGAAAGCCCAAAGAAAGGGGAAAGAAAGCCCACAGAAAGCCCAAAGAAAGCGGAAAGAAAGCCCAAAGAAAGCCCAAAGAAAGGGGAAAGAAAGCCCAAAGAAAGGGGAAAGAAAGCCCAAAGAAAGGGGAAAGAAAGCCCAAGGAAAGGGGAAAGAAAGCCCAAAGAAAGGGGAAAGAAAGCCCAAAGAAAGGGGAAAGAAAGGCCAAAGGAAGCCCAAAGAAAGGGGGAAGAACTCGAAAAGAAAGGGGAAACAAAGCCCAAAGAAAGAGGAAAGAAAGCTCAAAGAAAGGGGAAAGAAAGCATAAAAAAGGGGAAAGAAAGCCAAAAGAAAGCCCAAAGAAATGGGAAAGAAAGCACAAAGAAAGCCCAAAGAAAGCCCAAAGAAAGGGGAAAGAAAGCCCAAAGAATACCCAAAGAAAGGGGAAAGAAAGCCCAAAGAAAGCCCAATGAAAGCCAAAAGAAAGGGGAAAGAAAGCCCAAAGAAAGGGGAAAGAAAGCCCAAAGAAAGCCGAAAGAAAGCCCAAAGAAAGCCCAAAGTAAGCCCAAAGGAAGCTCAAAGAAAGCCCAAAGAAAGCCCAAAGAAAGGGGAAAGAAAGCCCAAAGAAAGCCCAAAGAAAGGGGAAAGAAAGCCCAACGACAGCCCAAAGAAAGCCCAAAGAAAGTGGAAAGAAAGCCCAAAGAATGCCGAAAGAAAGGGGAAAGAAAGCCCAAAGAAAGCCCAAAGAAAGCCCAAAGAAAGGGGAAAGAAAGCCCAAAGAAAGGGGAAAGAAAGCCCAAAGAAAGCCCACAGAAAGGGGAAAGAAGCCCAAAGAAAGCCCAAAGAAAGCCCAAAGAAAGGGGAAAGAAAGCCCAAAGAATACCAAAAGAAAGGGGAAAGAAAGCCCAAAGAAAGCCCAATGAAAGCCAAAAGAAAGGGGAAAGAAAGCCCAAAGAAAGGGGAAAGAAAGCCCAAAGAAAGCCGAAAGAAAGCCCAAAGAAAGCCCAAAGTAAGCCCAAAGGAAGCTCAAAGAAAGCCCAAAGAAAGCCCAAAGAAAGGGGAAAGAAAGCCCAAAGAAAGCCCAAAGAAAGGGGAAAGAAAGCCCAAAGACAGCCCAAAGAAAGCCCAAAGAAAGTGGAAAGAAAGCCCAAAGAATGCCGAAAGAAAGGGGAAAGAAAGCCCAAAGAAAGCCCAAAGAAAGCCCAAAGAAAGGGGAAAGAAAGCCCAAAGAAAGGGGAAAGAAAGCCCAAAGAAAGCCCAAAGAAAGGGGAAAGAAGCCCAAAGAAAGCCCAAAGAAAGCCCAAAGAAAGCCCAGAGAAAGGCCATAGAAAGGCCATAGAAAGCCCAAAGAAAGCCCAAAGAAAGCCCAAAGAAAGCCCAAAGAAAGGGGAAGGAAAGCCCAAAGAAAGCCCAAAGAAAGCCCAAAGAAAGCCCAAAGGAAGGGGAAAGAAAGCCCAAAGAAAGGGGAAAGAAAGCCCAAAGAAAGGGGAAAGAAAGCCCAAAGAAAGGGGAAAGAAAGCCCGAAGAAATGGGAAAGAAAGCCCAAAGAAAGCCCAAAGAAAGCCCAAAGAAAGCCCAAAGAAAGGGGAAAGAAAGCCCAAAGAAAGCCCAAAGAAAGGCGAAAGAAAGGGGAAGATAGCCCAAAGAAAGCCCAAAGAAAGCCCAAAAAAAGGGGAAAGAAAGCCCAAAGAAAGTCCAAAGAAAGGGGAAAGAAAGCCCAAAGAAAGCAAAAAAAAAAAGGGGAAAGAAAGCCCAAAGAAAGCCCAAAGAAAGCCTAAACAAAGGGGAAAGAAAGCCAAAAGAAAGCCCAAAGAAAGGGGAAAGAAAGCCCAAAGAAAGCCCAAAGAAAGCCCAAACAAAGCCCAAAGAAAGCCCAAAGAAAGGGGAAAGAAAGCCCAAAGAAAGCCCAAAAAAAGCCCAAAGGAAGGGGAAAGAAAGCCCAAAGAAAGGGGATAGAAAGCCCAAAGAAAGGGAAAAAAAATGAGAAAGAAAGCCCAAAGAAAGCCCAAAGAAAGGGGAAAGAAAGCCCAAAGAAAGGGGAAAGAAAGCCCAAAGAAAGGGGAAAGAAAGCCCAAAGAAAGAGAAAGAAAGCCCAAAGAAAGCCCAAAGAAAGGGGAAAGTAAGCCCTAAGAAAGGGCAAAAGAAAGCCCAAAGAAAGGGGAAAGAAAGCCCAAAGAAAGGGCAAAGAAAGCCAAAAGAAAGGGGAAAGAAAGCCCAAAGAAAGGGTAAAGAAAGCCCAAAGAAATCCCAAAGAAATCCCAAAGAAAGCCCAAAGAAAGCCCAAAGAAAGCCCAAAGGAAGCCCCAGGAAAGCCCAAAGAAAGCCCAAAAAAGCCCAAAGAAAGGGGAAAGAAAGCCCAAAGAAAGCCCAAAGAAAGCCCAAAGAAAGCCCAAAGACAGCCCAAAGAAAGCCCAAAGAAAGCCCAAAGAAAGGGGAAAGAAAGCCCAAAGAAAGGGGAAAGAAAGCCCAAAGAAAGGGGAAAGAAAGCCCAAAGAAAGGGGAAAGAAAGCCAAAGAAAGGGGAAAGAAAGCCCAAAGAAAGGGGAAGGAAAGCCGAAAGAAAGGCCAAAGAAAGCCCAAAGAAAGCAGAATGAAAGGGAAAGAAAGCCCAAAGAAAGGGGAAAGAAAGCCCAAAGAAAGGGGAAAGAAAGCCCAAAGAAAGCCCAAAGAAAGCCCAAAGAAAGGGGAAAGAAAGCCCAAAGAAAGGGGAAAGAAAGGGGAAGATAGCCCAAAGAAAGCCCAAAGAAAGGGGAAAGAAAGCCCAAAGAAAGTCCAAAGAAAGGGGAAAGAAAGCCCAAAGAAAGCCCAAAGAAAGGGGAAAGAAAGCCCAAAGAAAGCCCAAAGAAAGCCTAAAGAAAGAAGAAAGAAAGCCAAAAGAAAGCCGAAAGAAAGGGGAAAGAAAGCCCAAAGAAAGCCCAAAGAAAGGGGAAAGAAAGCCCAAAGAAAGCCCAAAGAAAGGGTAAAGAAAGCCCAAAGAAAGTATAAGAAAGCCTAAAGAAAGCCCAAAGAAATCCCAAAGAAAGGGGAAAGAAAGCCCAAAGAAAGGGGAAAGAAAGCCCAAAGAAAGCCGAAAGAAAGCCCAAAGAAAGCCCAAAGTAAGCCCAAAGGAAGCTCAAAGAAAGCCCAAAGAAAGCCCAAAGAAAGGGGAAAGAAAGCCCAAAGAAAGCCCAAAGAAAGCCCAAAGAAAGGGGAAAGAAAGCCCAAAGAAAGCCCAAAGAATGCCCAAAGAAAGGGGAAAGAAAGCCCAAAGAAAGCACAAAGAAAGCCCAAAGAAAGCCCCAAGAAAGGGGAAAGAAAGCCCAAAGAAAGGGGAAAGAAAGCCCAAAGAAAGCCCAAAGAAAGCCCAAAGAAAGCCCAAAGGAAGCCCAAGGAAATCCCAAAGAAAGCCCAAAGAAAGCCCAAAGAAAGGGGAAAGAAAGCCCAAAGAAAGCCCAAAGAAAGGAGAAAGAAGCCCAAAAAAAAGCCCAAAGAAAGCCCAAAGAAAGCCCAGAGAAAGGCCATAGAAAGCCCAAAGAAAGCCCAAAGAAAGCCCAAAGAAAGCCCAAAGAAAGGGGAAGGAAAGCCCAAAGAAAGCCCAAAGAAAGCCCAAAGAAAGCCCAAAGAAAGCCCAAAGGAAGGGGAAAGAAAGCCCAAAGAAAGGGGAAAGAAAGCCCAAAGAAAGGGGAAAGAAAGCCCAAAGAAAGGGGAAAGAAAGCCCAAAGAAATGGGAAAGAAAGCCCAAAGAAAGCCCAAAGAAAGCCCAAAGAAAGCCCAAAGAAAGTGGAAAGAAATCCCAAAGAAAGCCCAAAGAAAGGCGAAAGAAAGGGGAAGATAGCCCAGAGAAAGCCCAAAGAAAGGGGAAAGAAAGGGGAAAGAAAGCCCAAAGAAAGTCCAAAGAAAGGGGAAAGAGAGCCCAAAGAAAGCAAAAAAAAAAGGGGAAAGAAAGCCCAAAGAAAGCCCAAAGAAAGCCTAAAGAAAGGGGAAAGAAAGCCAAAAGAAAGCCCAAAGAAAGGGGAAAGAAAGCCCAAAGAAAGCCCAAAGAAAGCCCAAAGAAAGCCCAAACAAAGCCCAAAGAAAGCCCAAAGAAAGGGGAAAGAAACCCCAAAGAAAGCCCAAAGAAAGCCCAAAGAAAGCCCAAAGGAAGGGGAAAGAAAGCCCAAAGAAAGGGGAAAGAAAGCCCAAAGAAAGGGAAAAAAAATGAGAAAGAAAGCCCAAAGAAAGCCCAAAGAAAGGGGAAAGAAAGCCCAAAGAAAGGGGAAAGAAAGCCCAAAGAAAGGGGAAAGAAAGCCCAAAGAAAGCCCAAAGAAAGGAGAAAGAAGCCCAAAGAAAGGGGAAAGAGAGCCCAAAGAAAGGGGAAAGAAAGCCCAAAGAAAGAGAAAGAAAGCCCAAAGAAAGCCCAAAGAAAGGGGAAAGTAAGCCCTAAGAAAGGGCAAAAGAAAGCCCAAAGAAAGGGGAAAGAAAGCCCAAAGAAATGGGAAAGAAAGCCCAAAGAAAGCCCAAAGAAAGCCCAAAGACAGCCCAAAGAAAGCCCAAAGAAAGCCCAAAGAAAGGGGAAAGAAAGCCCAAAGAAAGGGGAAAGAAAGCCCAAAGAAAGGGGAAAGAAAGCCCAAAGAAAGGGGAAAGAAAGCCAAAGAAAGGGGAAAGAAAGCCCAAAGAAAGGGGAAGGAAAGCCGAAAGAAAGGCCAAAGAAAGCCCAAAGAAAGCAGAATGAAAGGGAAAGAAAGCCCAAAGAAAGGGGAAAGAAAGCCCAAAGAAAGGGGAAAGAAAGCCCAAAGAAAGGGGAAAGAAAGCCCGAAGAAAGCCCAAAGAAAGCCCAAAGAAAGGGGAAAGAAAGCCCAAAGAAAGGGGAAAGAAAGGGGAAGATAGCCCAAAGAAAGCCCAAAGAAAGGGGAAAGAAAGCCCAAAGAAAGTCCAAAGAAAGGGGAAAGAAAGCCCAAAGAAAGCCCAAAGAAAGGGGAAAGAAAGCCCAAAGAAAGCCCAAGGAAAGCCTAAAGAAAGGAGAAAGAAAGCGAAAAGAAAGCCGAAAGAAAGGGGAAAGAAAGCCCAAAGAAAGCCCAAAGAAAGCCCAAAGAAAGCCCAAAGAAAGGGGAAAGAAAGCCCAAAGAAAGCCCAAAGAAAGGGTAAAGAAAGCCCAAAGAAAGTCCAAAGAAAGCCCAAAGAAAACCCAAAGAAAGCCCAAAGAAAGGGGAAAGAAAGCCCAAAGAAAGGGGAAAGAAAGCCCAAAGAAAGCCGAAAGAAAGCCCAAAGAAAGCCCAAAGTAAGCCCAAAGGAAGCTCAAAGAAAGCTCAAAGAAAGCCCAAAGAAAGGGGAAAGAAAGCCCAAAGAAAGCCCAAAGAAAGCCCAAAGAAAGGGGAAAGAAAGCCCAAAGAAAGCCCAAAGAATGCCCAAAGAAAGGGGAAAGAAAGCCCAAAGAAAGCACAAAGAAAGCCCAAAGAAAGCCCCAAGAAAGGGGAAAGAAAGCCCAAAGAAAGGGGAAAGAAAGCCCAAAGAAAGCCCAAAGAAAGCCCAAAGACAGCCCAAAGGAAGCCCAAAGAAAGCCCAAAGAAAGGGGAAAGAAAGCCCAAAGAAAGCCCAAAGAAAGGAGAAAGAAGCCCAAAAAAAGCCCAAAGAAAACCCAAAGAAAGCCCAGAGAAAGCCCATAGAAAGCCCAAAGAAAGCCCAAAGAAAGCCCAAAGAAAGAACAAAGAAATGGGAAGGAAAGCCCAAAGAAAGCCCAAAGAAAGCCCAAAGAAAGCCCAAAGAAAGCCCAAAGAAAGGGGAAAGAAAGCCCAAAGAAAGGGGAAAGAAAGCCCAAAGAAAGCCCAAAGAAAGCCCCAAGAAAGGGGAAAGAAAGCCCAAAGAAAGGGGAAAGAAAGCCCAAAGAAAGCCCAAAGAAAGGGGAAAGAAAGCCCAAAGAAAGGGGAAAGAAAGCCCAAAGAAAGGGGAAAGAAAGCCAAAGAAAGGGGAAAGAAAGCCCAAAGAAAGGGGAAGGAAAGCCGAAAGAAAGGCCAAAGAAATCCCAAAGAAAGCAGAATGAAAGGGAAAGAAAGCCCAAAGAAAGGGGAAAGAAAGCCCAAAGAAAGGGGAAAGAAAGCCCAAAGAAAGGGGAAAGAAAGCCCAAAGAAAGCCCAAAGAAAGCCCAAAGAAAGGGGAAAGAAAGCCCAAAGAAAGGGGAAAGAAAGGGGAAGATAGCCCAAAGAAAGCCCAAAGAAAGGGGAAAGAAAGCCCAAAGAAAGTCCAAAGAAAGGGGAAAGAAAGCCCAAAGAAAGCCCAAAGAAAGGGGAAAGAAAGCCCAAAGAAAGCCCAAAGAAAGCCTAAAGAAAGGAGAAAGAAAGCCAAAAGAAAGCCGAAAGAAAGGGGAAAGAAAGCCCAAAGAAAGCCCAAAGAAAGGGGAAAGAAAGCCCAAAGAAAGCCCAAAGAAAGGGTAAAGAAAGCCCAAAGAAAGTCCAAAGAAAGCCCAAAGAAAGCCCAAAGAAAGCCCAAAGAAAGGGGAAAGAAAGCCCAAAGAAAGGGGAAAGAAAGCCCAAAGAAAGCCGAAAGAAAGCCCAAAGAAAGACCAAAGTAAGCCCAAAGGAAGCTCAAAGAAAGACCAAAGAAAGCCCAAAGAAAGGGGAAAGAAAGCCCAAAGAAAGCCCAAAGATAGCCCAAAGAAAGGGGAAAGAAAGCCCAAAGAAAGCCCAAAGAATGCCCAAAGAAAGGGGAAAGAAAGCCCAAAGAAAGGGGAAAGAAAGCCCAAAGAAAGGGGGAAGAAAGCCCAAAGAAAGCCCAAAGAAAGCCCAAAGGAAGCCCAAGGAAAGCCCAAAGAAAGCCCAAAGAAAGCCCAAAGAAAGGGGTAAGAAAGCCCAAAGAAAGCCCAAAGAAAGGAGAAAGAAGCCCAAAAAAAGCCCAAAGAAAGCCCAAAGAAAGCCCAAAGAAAGGGGAAAGAAAGCCCAAAGAAAGCCCAAAGAAAGCCCAAAGAAAGCCCAAAGAAAGGGGAAAGAAAGCCCAAAGAAAGGGGAAAGAAAGCCCAAAGAAAGCCCCAAGAAAGGGGAAAGAAAGCCCAAAGAAAGGGGAAAGAAAGCCCAAAGAAAGCCCAAAGAAAGCCCAAAGAAAGCCCAAAGAAAGCCCAAAGAAAGCCCAAAGGAAGCCCAAGGAAAGCCCAAAGAAAGCCCAAAGAAAGCCCAAAGAAAGGGGAAAGAAAGCCCAAGGAAATCCCAAAGAAAGCCCAAAGAAAGCCCAAAGACAGCCCAAAGAAATCCCAAAGAAAGCCCAAAGAAAGGTGAAAGAAAGGGGAAAGAAAGCCCAAAGAAAGGGGAAAGAAAGCCCAAAGAATGCCCAAAGAAAGGGGAAAGAAAGCCCAAAGAAAGCCCAAAGAAAGCCCAAAGAAAGGGGAAAGAAAGCCCAAAGAAAGCCCAAAGAAAGGGGAAAGAAGCCCAAAGAAAGCCCAAAGAAAGGCCAAAGAAAGCCCAGAGAAAGCCCAAAGAAAGCCCAAAGAAAGCCCAGAGAAAGCCCATATAAAGCCCAAAGAAAGCCCAAAGAAAGGGGAAGGAAAGCCCAAAGAAAGCCCAAAGAAAGCCCAAAGAAAGCCCAAAGAAAGCCCAAAGAAAGGGGAAAGAAAGCCCAAAGAAAGGGGAAAGAAAGCCCAAAGAAAGCCCAAAGAAAGCCCCACGAAAGGGGAAAGAAAGCCCAAAGAAAGGGGAAAGAAAGCCCAAAGAAATCCCAAAGAAATTCCAAAGAAAGCCCAAAGAAAGCCCAAAGGAAGCCCAAGGAAAGCCCAAAGAAAGCCCAAAGAAAGGGGAAAGAAAGCCCAAAGAAAGCCCAATGAAAGCCCAAAGAAAGCCCAAAGAAAGGGGAAAGAAAGGGGAAAGAAATCCCAAAGAAAGGGGAAAGAAAGCCCAAAGAAATGGGAAAGAAAGCCCAAAGAAAGGGGAAAGAAAGCCCAAAGAAAGCCTAAAGAAAGCCCAAAGAAAGGGGAAAGAAAGCCCAAAGAAAGGGGAAAGAAAGCCCAAAGAAAGGGGATAGAAAGCCCAAAGAAAGGGGAAAGAAAGCCCAAAGAAAGGGGAAATAAAGCCCAAAGAAAGCCCAAAGAAAGCCCAAAGAAAGCCCAAAGAAAGAGGAAAGAAAGCCCAAAGAAAGCCCAAAGAAAGGGGAAAGAAAGGGGAAGATAGCCCAAAGAAAGCCCAAAGAAAGGGGAAAGAAAGCCCAAAGAAAGTCCAAAGAAAGGGGAAAGAAAGCCCAAAGAAAGGGGAAAGAGAGCCCAAAGAAAGCCCAAAGAAAGCCTAAAGAAAGGGGAAAGAAAGCCAAAAGAAAGCCCAAAGAAAGGGGAAAGAAAGCACAAAGAAAGCCCAAAGAAAGCCCAAAGAAAGGGGAAAGAAAGCCCAAAGAATGCCCAAAGAAAGGGGAAAGAAAGCCCAAAGAAAGCCCAATGAAAGCCAAAAGAAAGGGGAAAGAAAACCCAAAGAAAGGGGAAAGAAAGCCCAAAGAAAGCCGAAAGAAAGCCCAAAGAAAGCCCAAAGTAAGCCCAAAGGAAGCTCAAAGAAAGCCCAAAGAAAGCCCAAAGAAAGGGGAAAGAAAGCCCAAAGAAATCCCAAAGAAAGGGGAAAGAAAGCACAAAGACAGCCCAAAGAAAGCCCAAAGAAAGGGGAAAGAAAGCCCAAAGAATGCCCAAAGAAAGGGGAAAGAAAGCCCAAAGAAAGCCCAAAGAAAGCCCAAAGAAAGCCCAAAGAAAGCCCAAAGAAAGGGGAAAGAAAGCCCAAAGAAAGGGGAAAGAAAGCCCAAAGAAATCGCAAAGAAAGGGGAAAGAAGCCCAAAGAAAGCCCAAAGAAAGCCCAAAGAAAGCCCAGAGAAAGGCCATAGAAAGCCCAAAGAAAGCCCAAAGAAAGCCCAAAGAAAGCCCAAAGAAAGGGGAAGTAAAGCCCAAAGAAAGCCCAAAGAAAGCCCAAAGAAAGGGGAAAGAAAGCCCAAAGAAAGGGGAAAGAAAGCCCAAAGAAAGGGGAAAGAAAGCCCAAAGAAAGGGGAAAGAAAGCCCAAAGAAAGGGGAAAGAAAGCCCAAAGAAAGCCCAAAGAAAGCCCAAAGAAAGCCCAAAGAAAGGGGAAAGAAAGCCCAAAGAAAGCCCAAAGAAAGGCGAAAGAAAGGGGAAGATAGCCCAAAGAAAGCCCAAAGAAAGCCCAAAGAAAGGGGAAAGAAAGCCCAAAGAACGTCCAAAGAAAGGGGAAAGGAAGCCCAAAGAAAGCAAAAAAAAAAAGGGGAAAGAAAGCCCAAAGAAATCCCAAAGAAAGCCTAAAGAAAGGGGAAAGAAAGCCAAAAGAAAGCCCAAAGAAAGGGGAAAGAAAGCCCAAAGAAAGCCCAAAGAAAGCCCAAACAAAGCCCAAAGAAAGCCCAAAGAAAGGGGAAAGAAACCCCAAAGAAAGCCCAAAGAAAGCCCAAAGAAAGCCCAAAGGAAGGGGAAAGAAAGCCCAAAGAAAGGGGAAAGAAAGCCCAAAGAAAGGGAAAATAAATGAGAAAGAAAGCCCAAAGAAAGCCCAAAGAAAGGGGAAAGAAAGCCCAAAGAAAGGGGAAAGAAAGCCCAAAGAAAGGGGAAAGAAAGCCCAAAGAAAGCCCAAAGAAAGGAGAAAGAAGCCCAAAGAAAGGGGAAAGAAAGCCCAAAGAAAGGGGAAAGAAAGCCCAAAGAAAGAGAAAGAAAGCCCAAAGAAAGCCCAAAGAAAGGGGAAAGTAAGCCCTAAGAAAGGGCAAAAGAATGCCCAAAGAAAGGGGAAAGAAAGCCCAAAGAAAGGGCAAAGAAAGCCAAAAGAAAGGGGAAAGAAAGCCCAAAGAAAGGGTAAAGAAAGCCCAAAGAAATCACAAAGAAATCCCAAAGAAAGCCCAAAGAAAGCCCAAAGAAAGCCCAAAGGAAGCCCAAGGAAAGCCCAAAGAAAGCCCAAAGAAAGCCCAAAGAAAGGGGAAAGAAAGCCCAAAGAAAGCCCAAAGAAAGGGGAAAGAAAGCCCAAAGAAAGGGGAAAGAAAGCCCAAAGAAAGGGGAAAGAAAGCCAAAGAAAGGGGAAAGAAAGCCCAAAGAAAGGGGAAGGAAAGCCGAAAGAAAGGCCAAAGAAAGCCCAAAGAAAGCAGAATGAAAGGGAAAGAAAGCCCAAAGAAAGGGGAAAGAAAGCCCAAAGAAAGGGGAAAGAAAGCCCAAAGAAAGGGGAAAGAAAGCCCAAAGAAAGCCCAAAGAAAGCCCAAAGAAAGGGGAAAGAAAGCCCAAAGAAAGGGGAAAGAAAGGGGAAGATAGCCCAAAGAAAGCCCAAAGAAAGGGGAAAGAAAGCCCAAAGAAAGTCCAAAGAAAGGGGAAAGAAAGCCCAAAGAAAGCCCAAAGAAAGGGGAAAGAAAGCCCAAAGAAAGCCCAAAGAAAGCCTAAAGAAAGGAGAAAGAAAGCCAAAAGAAAGCCGAAAGAAAGGGGAAAGAAAGCCCAAAGAAAGCCCAAAGAAAGGGGAAAGAAAGCCCAAAGAAAGCCCAAAGAAAGGGTAAAGAAAGCCCAAAGAAAGTCCAAAGAAAGCCCAAAGAAAGCCCAAAGAAAGCCCAAAGAAAGGGGAAAGAAAGCCCAAAGAAAGGGGAAAGAAAGCCCAAAGAAAGCCGAAAGAAAGCCCAAAGAAAGCCCAAAGTAAGCCCAAAGGAAGCTCAAAGAAAGCCCAAAGAAAGCCCAAAGAAAGGGGAAAGAAAGCCCAAAGAAAGCCCAAAGAAAGCCCAAAGAAAGGGGAAAGAAAGCCCAAAGAAAGCCCAAAGAATGCCCAAAGAAAGGGGAAAGAAAGCCCAAAGAAAGGGGAAAGAAAGCCCAAAGAAAGGGGGAAGAAAGCCCAAAGAAAGCCCAAAGAAAGCCCAAAGGAAGCCCAAGGAAAGCCCAAAGAAAGCCCAAAGAAAGCCCAAAGAAAGGGGTAAGAAAGCCCAAAGAAAGCCCAAAGAAAGGAGAAAGAAGCCCAAAAAAAGCCCAAAGAAAGCCCAAAGAAAGCCCAAAGAAAGGGGAAGGAAAGCCCAAAGAAAGCCCAAAGAAAGCCCAAAGAAAGCCCAAAGAAAGGGGAAAGAAAGCCCAAAGAAAGGGGAAAGAAAGCCCAAAGAAAGCCCAAAGAAAGCCCCAAGAAAGGGGAAAGAAAGCCCAAAGAAAGGGGAAAGAAAGCCCAAAGAAAGCCCAAAGAAAGCCCAAAGAAAGCCCAAAGAAAGCCCAAAGAAAGCCCAAAGGAAGCCCAAGGAAAGCCCAAAGAAAGCCCAAAGAAAGCCCAAAGAAAGGGGAAAGAAAGCCCAAGGAAATCCCAAAGAAAGCCCAAAGAAAGCCCAAAGACAGCCCAAAGAAATCCCAAAGAAAGCCCAAAGAAAGGTGAAAGAAAGGGGAAAGAAAGCCCAAAGAAAGGGGAAAGAAAGCCCAAAGAATGCCCAAAGAAAGGGGAAAGAAAGCCCAAAGAAAGCCCAAAGAAAGCCCAAAGAAAGGGGAAAGAAAGCCCAAAGAAAGCCCAAAGAAAGGGGAAAGAAGCCCAAAGAAAGCCCAAAGAAAGGCCAAAGAAAGCCCAGAGAAAGCCCAAAGAAAGCCCAAAGAAAGCCCAGAGAAAGCCCATATAAAGCCCAAAGAAAGCCCAAAGAAAGCCCAAAGAAAGCCCAAAGAAAGCCCAAAGAAAGCCCAAAGAAAGCCCAAAGAAAGCCCAAAGAAAGGGGAAAGAAAGCCCAAAGAAAGGGGAAAGAAAGCCCAAAGAAAGCCCAAAGAAAGCCCCACGAAAGGGGAAAGAAAGCCCAAAGAAAGGGGAAAGAAAGCCCAAAGAAATACCAAAGAAATTCCAAAGAAAGCCCAAAGAAAGCCCAAAGGAAGCCCAAGGAAAGCCCAAAGAAAGCCCAAAGAAAGGGGAAAGAAAGCCCAAAGAAAGCCCAGTGAAAGCCCAAAGAAAGGGGAAAGAAAGGGGAAAGAAATCCCAAAGAAAGGGGAAAGAAAGCCCAAAGAAATGGGAAAGAAAGCCCAAAGAAAGGGGAAAGAAAGCCCAAAGAAAGCCCAAAGAAAGCCCAAAGAAAGCCCAAAGAAAGCCCAAAGAAAGGGGAAAGAAAGCCCAAAGAAAGCCCAAAGAAAGGGTAAAGAAAGCCCAAAGAAAGTCCAAAGAAAGCCCAAAGAAAGCCCAAAGAAAGCCCAAAGAAAGGGGAAAGAAAGCCCAAAGAAAGGGGAAAGAAAGCCCAAAGAAAGCCCAAAGAAAGCCCAAAGAAAGCCCAAAGTAAGCCCAAAGGAAGCTCAAAGAAAGCCCAAAGAAAGCCCAAAGAAAGGGGAAAGAAAGCCCAAAGAAAGCCCAAAGAAAGCCCAAAGAAAGGGGAAAGAAAGCCCAAAGAAAGCCCAAAGAATGCCCAAAGAAAGGGGAAAGAAAGCCCAAAGAAAGCACAAAGAAAGCCCAAAGAAAGCCCCAAGAAAGGGGAAAGAAAGCCCAAAGAAAGGGGAAAGAAAGCCCAAAGAAAGCCCAAAGAAAGCCCAAAGAAAGCCCAAAGAAAGCCCAAAGGAAGCCCAAGGAAAGCCCAAAGAAAGGGGTAAGAAAGCCCAAAGAAAGCCCAAAGAAAGGAGAAAGAAGCCCAAAAAAAGCCCAAAGAAAGCCCAAAGAAAGCCCAAAGAAAGGGGAAGGAAAGCCCAAAGAAAGCCCAAAGAAAGCCCAAAGAAAGCCCAAAGAAAGCCCAAAGAAAGCCCAAAGAAAGGGGAAAGAAAGCCCAAAGAAAGGGGAAAGAAAGCCCAAAGAAAGGGGAAAGAAAGCCCAAAGAAAGCCCAAAGAAAGCCCAAAGAAAGCCCAAAGAAAGCCCAAAGAAAGCCCAAAGAAAGCCCAAAGAAAGCCCAAAGAAAGCCCCACGAAAGGGGAAAGAAAGCCCAAAGAAAGGGGAAAGAAAGCCCAAAGAAATACCAAAGAAATTCCAAAGAAAGCCCAAAGAAAGCCCAAAGGAAGCCCAAGGAAAGCCCAAAGAAAGCCCAAAGAAAGGGGAAAGAAAGCCCAAAGAAAGAAAGCCCAAAGAAAGCCCAAAGAAAGCCCAAAGAAAGCCCAAAGAAAGCCCAAAGGAAGCCCAAGGAAAGCCCAAAGAAAGCCCAAAGAAAGCCCAAAGAAAGGGGAAAGAAAGCCCAAGGAAATCCCAAAGAAAGCCCAAAGAAAGCCCAAAGACAGCCCAAAGAAATCCCAAAGAAAGCCCAAAGAAAGGTGAAAGAAAGGGGAAAGAAAGCCCAAAGAAAGGGGAAAGAAAGCCCAAAGAAAGGGGAAAGAAAGCCCAAAGAATGCCCAAAGAAAGGGGAAAGAAAGCCCAAAGAAAGCCCAAAGAAAGCCCAAAGAAAGGGGAAAGAAAGCCCAAAGAAAGCCCAAAGAAAGGGGAAAGAAGCCCAAAGAAAGCCCAAAGAAAGGCCAAAGAAAGCCCAGAGAAAGCCCAAAGAAAGCCCAAAGAAAGCCCAGAGAAAGCCCATATAAAGCCCAAAGAAAGCCCAAAGAAAGCCCAAAGAAAGCCCAAAGAAAGGGGAAGGAAAGCCCAAAGAAAGCCCAAAGAAAGCCCAAAGAAAGCCCAAAGAAAGCCCAAAGAAAGCCCAAAGAAAGCCCAAAGAAAGCCCAAAGAAAGCCCAAAGAAAGCCCAAAGAAAGCCCCACGAAAGGGGAAAGAAAGCCCAAAGAAAGGGGAAAGAAAGCCCAAAGAAATACCAAAGAAATTCCAAAGAAAGCCCAAAGAAAGCCCAAAGGAAGCCCAAGGAAAGCCCAAAGAAAGCCCAAAGAAAGGGGAAAGAAAGCCCAAAGAAAGCCCAATGAAAGCCCAAAGAAAGGGGAAAGAAAGGGGAAAGAAATCCCAAAGAAAGGGGAAAGAATGCCCAAAGAAATGGGAAAGAAAGCCCAAAGAAAGGGGAAAGAAAGCCCAAAGAAAGCCCAAAGAAAGCCCAAAGAAAGGGGAAAGAAAGCCCAAAGAAAGGGGAAAGAAAGCCCAAAGAAAGGGGAAATAAAGCCCAAAGAAAGCCCAAAGAAAGCCCAAAGAAAGCCCAAAGAAAGAGGAAAGAAAGCCCAAAGAAAGCCCAAAGAAAGGGGAAAGAAAGGGGAAGATAGCCCAAAGAAAGCCCAAAGAAAGGGGAAAGAAAGCCCAAAGAAAGTCCAAAGAAAGGGGAAAGAAAGCCCAAAGAAAGGGGAAAGAGAGCCCAAAGAAAGCCCAAAGAAAGCCTAAAGAAAGGGGAAAGAAAGCCAAAAGAAAGCCCAAAGAAAGGGGAAAGAAAGCACAAAGAAAGCCCAAAGAAAGCCCAAAGAAAGGGGAAAGAAAGCCCAAAGAATGCCGAAAGAAAGGGGAAAGAAAGCCCAAAGAAAGCCCAATGAAAGCCAAAAGAAAGGGGAAAGAAAGCCCAAAGAAAGGGGAAAGAAAGCCCAAAGAAAGCCGAAAGAAAGCCCAAAGAAAGCCCAAAGTAAGCCCAAAGGAAGCTCAAAGAAAGCCCAAAGAAAGCCCAAAGAAAGGGGAAAGAAAGCCCAAAGAAAGCCCAAAGAAAGCCCAAAGAAAGGGGAAAGAAAGCCCAAAGAAAGCCCAAAGAATGCCCAAAGAAAGGGGAAAGAAAGCCCAAAGAAAGCACAAAGAAAGCCCAAAGAAAGCCCCAAGAAAGGGGAAAGAAAGCCCAAAGAAAGGGGAAAGAAAGCCCAAAGAAAGCCCAAAGAAAGCCCAAAGAAAGCTCAAAGGAAGCCCAAGGAAAGCCCAAAGAAAGGGGTAAGAAAGCCCAAAGAAAGCCCAAAGAAAGGAGAAAGAAGCCCAAAAAAAGCCCAAAGAAAGCCCAAAGAAAGCCCAAAGAAAGGGGAAGGAAAGCCCAAAGAAAGCCCAAAGAAAGCCCAAAGAAAGCCCAAAGAAAGCCCAAAGAAAGCCCAAAGAAAGGGGAAAGAAAGCCCAAAGAAAGGGGAAAGAAAGCCCAAAGAAAGCCCAAAGAAAGCCCCAAGAAAGGGGAAAGAAAGCCCAAAGAAAGGGGAAAGAAAGCCCAAAGAAAGCCCAAAGAAAGCCCAAAGAAAGGGGAAAGAAAGCCCAAAGAAAGCCCAAAGAATGCCCAAAGAAAGGGGAAAGAAAGCCCAAAGAAAGGGGAAAGAAAGCCCAAAGAAAGGGGGAAGAAAGCCCAAAGAAAGCCCAAAGAAAGCCCAAAGGAAGCCCAAGGAAAGCCCAAAGAAAGCCCAAAGAAAGCCCAAAGAAAGGGGTAAGAAAGCCCAAAGAAAGCCCAAAGAAAGGAGAAAGAAGCCCAAAAAAAGCCCAAAGAAAGCCCAAAGAAAGCCCAAAGAAAGGGGAAGGAAAGCCCAAAGAAAGCCCAAAGAAAGCCCAAAGAAAGCCCAAAGAAAGGGGAAAGAAAGCCCAAAGAAAGGGGAAAGAAAGCCCAAAGAAAGCCCAAAGAAAGCCCCAAGAAAGGGGAAAGAAAGCCCAAAGAAAGGGGAAAGAAAGCCCAAAGAAAGCCCAAAGAAAGCCCAAAGAAAGCCCAAAGAAAGCCCAAAGAAAGCCCAAAGGAAGCCCAAGGAAAGCCCAAAGAAAGCCCAAAGAAAGCCCAAAGAAAGGGGAAAGAAAGCCCAAGGAAATCCCAAAGAAAGCCCAAAGAAAGCCCAAAGACAGCCCAAAGAAATCCCAAAGAAAGCCCAAAGAAAGGTGAAAGAAAGGGGAAAGAAAGCCCAAAGAAAGGGGAAAGAAAGCCCAAAGAATGCCCAAAGAAAGGGGAAAGAAAGCCCAAAGAAAGCCCAAAGAAAGCCCAAAGAAAGGGGAAAGAAAGCCCAAAGAAAGCCCAAAGAAAGGGGAAAGAAGCCCAAAGAAAGCCCAAAGAAAGGCCAAAGAAAGCCCAGAGAAAGCCCAAAGAAAGCCCAAAGAAAGCCCAGAGAAAGCCCATATAAAGCCCAAAGAAAGCCCAAAGAAAGCCCAAAGAAAGCCCAAAGAAAGCCCAAAGAAAGCCCAAAGAAAGCCCAAAGAAAGCCCAAAGAAAGGGGAAAGAAAGCCCAAAGAAAGGGGAAAGAAAGCCCAAAGAAAGCCCAAAGAAAGCCCCACGAAAGGGGAAAGAAAGCCCAAAGAAAGGGGAAAGAAAGCCCAAAGAAATACCAAAGAAATTCCAAAGAAAGCCCAAAGAAAGCCCAAAGGAAGCCCAAGGAAAGCCCAAAGAAAGCCCAAAGAAAGGGGAAAGAAAGCCCAAAGAAAGCCCAGTGAAAGCCCAAAGAAAGGGGAAAGAAAGGGGAAAGAAATCCCAAAGAAAGGGGAAAGAAAGCCCAAAGAAATGGGAAAGAAAGCCCAAAGAAAGGGGAAAGAAAGCCCAAAGAAAGCCCAAAGAAAGCCCAAAGAAAGCCCAAAGAAAGCCCAAAGAAAGGGGAAAGAAAGCCCAAAGAAAGCCCAAAGAAAGGGTAAAGAAAGCCCAAAGAAAGTCCAAAGAAAGCCCAAAGAAAGCCCAAAGAAAGCCCAAAGAAAGGGGAAAGAAAGCCCAAAGAAAGGGGAAAGAAAGCCCAAAGAAAGCCCAAAGAAAGCCCAAAGAAAGCCCAAAGTAAGCCCAAAGGAAGCTCAAAGAAAGCCCAAAGAAAGCCCAAAGAAAGGGGAAAGAAAGCCCAAAGAAAGCCCAAAGAAAGCCCAAAGAAAGGGGAAAGAAAGCCCAAAGAAAGCCCAAAGAATGCCCAAAGAAAGGGGAAAGAAAGCCCAAAGAAAGCACAAAGAAAGCCCAAAGAAAGCCCCAAGAAAGGGGAAAGAAAGCCCAAAGAAAGGGGAAAGAAAGCCCAAAGAAAGCCCAAAGAAAGCCCAAAGAAAGCCCAAAGAAAGCCCAAAGGAAGCCCAAGGAAAGCCCAAAGAAAGGGGTAAGAAAGCCCAAAGAAAGCCCAAAGAAAGGAGAAAGAAGCCCAAAAAAAGCCCAAAGAAAGCCCAAAGAAAGCCCAAAGAAAGGGGAAGGAAAGCCCAAAGAAAGCCCAAAGAAAGCCCAAAGAAAGCCCAAAGAAAGCCCAAAGAAAGCCCAAAGAAAGGGGAAAGAAAGCCCAAAGAAAGGGGAAAGAAAGCCCAAAGAAAGCCCAAAGAAAGCCCAAAGAAAGCCCAAAGAAAGCCCAAAGAAAGCCCAAAGAAAGCCCAAAGAAAGCCCAAAGAAAGCCCAAAGAAAGCCCAAAGAAAGCCCCACGAAAGGGGAAAGAAAGCCCAAAGAAAGGGGAAAGAAAGCCCAAAGAAATACCAAAGAAATTCCAAAGAAAGCCCAAAGAAAGCCCAAAGGAAGCCCAAGGAAAGCCCAAAGAAAGCCCAAAGAAAGGGGAAAGAAAGCCCAAAGAAAGAAAGCCCAAAGAAAGCCCAAAGAAAG
This sequence comes from Columba livia, assembly GCF_036013475.1. Taxonomy (NCBI): domain Eukaryota; kingdom Metazoa; phylum Chordata; class Aves; order Columbiformes; family Columbidae; genus Columba; species Columba livia. The sequence goes on from NW_027043432.1 coordinate 18,795, forward strand.
CCCAAAGAAAGCCCAAAGAAAGCCCAAAGGAAGCCCAAGGAAAGCCCAAAGAAAGCCCAAAGAAAGCCCAAAGAAAGGGGAAAGAAAGCCCAAGGAAATCCCAAAGAAAGCCCAAAGAAAGCCCAAAGACAGCCCAAAGAAATCCCAAAGAAAGCCCAAAGAAAGGTGAAAGAAAGGGGAAAGAAAGCCCAAAGAAAGGGGAAAGAAAGCCCAAAGAAAGGGGAAAGAAAGCCCAAAGAATGCCCAAAGAAAGGGGAAAGAAAGCCCAAAGAAAGCCCAAAGAAAGCCCAAAGAAAGGGGAAAGAAAGCCCAAAGAAAGCCCAAAGAAAGGGGAAAGAAGCCCAAAGAAAGCCCAAAGAAAGGCCAAAGAAAGCCCAGAGAAAGCCCAAAGAAAGCCCAAAGAAAGCCCAGAGAAAGCCCATATAAAGCCCAAAGAAAGCCCAAAGAAAGCCCAAAGAAAGCCCAAAGAAAGGGGAAGGAAAGCCCAAAGAAAGCCCAAAGAAAGCCCAAAGAAAGCCCAAAGAAAGCCCAAAGAAAGCCCAAAGAAAGCCCAAAGAAAGCCCAAAGAAAGCCCAAAGAAAGCCCAAAGAAAGCCCCACGAAAGGGGAAAGAAAGCCCAAAGAAAGGGGAAAGAAAGCCCAAAGAAATACCAAAGAAATTCCAAAGAAAGCCCAAAGAAAGCCCAAAGGAAGCCCAAGGAAAGCCCAAAGAAAGCCCAAAGAAAGGGGAAAGAAAGCCCAAAGAAAGCCCAATGAAAGCCCAAAGAAAGGGGAAAGAAAGGGGAAAGAAATCCCAAAGAAAGGGGAAAGAATGCCCAAAGAAATGGGAAAGAAAGCCCAAAGAAAGGGGAAAGAAAGCCCAAAGAAAGCCCAAAGAAAGCCCAAAGAAAGGGGAAAGAAAGCCCAAAGAAAGGGGAAAGAAAGCCCAAAGAAAGGGAAATAAAGCCCAAAGAAAGCCCAAAGAAAGCCCAAAGAAAGCCCAAAGAAAGAGGAAAGAAAGCCCAAAGAAAGCCCAAAGAAAGGGGAAAGAAAGGGGAAGATAGCCCAAAGAAAGCCCAAAGAAAGGGGAAAGAAAGCCCAAAGAAAGTCCAAAGAAAGGGGAAAGAAAGCCCAAAGAAAGGGGAAAGAGAGCCCAAAGAAAGCCCAAAGAAAGCCTAAAGAAAGGGGAAAGAAAGCCAAAAGAAAGCCCAAAGAAAGGGGAAAGAAAGCACAAAGAAAGCCCAAAGAAAGCCCAAAGAAAGGGGAAAGAAAGCCCAAAGAATGCCGAAAGAAAGGGGAAAGAAAGCCCAAAGAAAGCCCAATGAAAGCCAAAAGAAAGGGGAAAGAAAGCCCAAAGAAAGGGGAAAGAAAGCCCAAAGAAAGCCGAAAGAAAGCCCAAAGAAAGCCCAAAGTAAGCCCAAAGGAAGCTCAAAGAAAGCCCAAAGAAAGCCCAAAGAAAGGGGAAAGAAAGCCCAAAGAAAGCCCAAAGAAAGCCCAAAGAAAGGGGAAAGAAAGCCCAAAGAAAGCCCAAAGAATGCCCAAAGAAAGGGGAAAGAAAGCCCAAAGAAAGCACAAAGAAAGCCCAAAGAAAGCCCCAAGAAAGGGGAAAGAAAGCCCAAAGAAAGGGGAAAGAAAGCCCAAAGAAAGCCCAAAGAAAGCCCAAAGAAAGCTCAAAGGAAGCCCAAGGAAAGCCCAAAGAAAGGGGTAAGAAAGCCCAAAGAAAGCCCAAAGAAAGGAGAAAGAAGCCCAAAAAAAGCCCAAAGAAAGCCCAAAGAAAGCCCAAAGAAAGGGGAAGGAAAGCCCAAAGAAAGCCCAAAGAAAGCCCAAAGAAAGCCCAAAGAAAGCCCAAAGAAAGCCCAAAGAAAGGGGAAAGAAAGCCCAAAGAAAGGGGAAAGAAAGCCCAAAGAAAGCCCAAAGAAAGCCCCAAGAAAGGGGAAAGAAAGCCCAAAGAAAGGGGAAAGAAAGCCCAAAGAAAGCCCAAAGAAAGCCCAAAGAAAGCCCAAAGAAAGCCCAAAGAAAGCCCAAAGGAAGCCCAAGGAAAGCCCAAAGAAAGCCCAAAGAAAGCCCAAAGAAAGGGGAAAGAAAGCCCAAGGAAATCCCAAAGAAAGCCCAAAGAAAGCCCAAAGACAGCCCAAAGAAATCCCAAAGAAAGCCCAAAGAAAGGTGAAAGAAAGGGGAAAGAAAGCCCAAAGAAAGGGGAAAGAAAGCCCAAAGAAAGGGGAAAGAAAGCCCAAAGAATGCCCAAAGAAAGGGGAAAGAAAGCCCAAAGAAAGCCCAAAGAAAGCCCAAAGAAAGGGGAAAGAAAGCCCAAAGAAAGCCCAAAGAAAGGGGAAAGAAGCCCAAAGAAAGCCCAAAGAAAGGCCAAAGAAAGCCCAGAGAAAGCCCAAAGAAAGCCCAAAGAAAGCCCAGAGAAAGCCCATATAAAGCCCAAAGAAAGCCCAAAGAAAGCCCAAAGAAAGCCCAAAGAAAGGGGAAGGAAAGCCCAAAGAAAGCCCAAAGAAAGCCCAAAGAAAGCCCAAAGAAAGCCCAAAGAAAGCCCAAAGAAAGCCCAAAGAAAGCCCAAAGAAAGCCCCACGAAAGGGGAAAGAAAGCCCAAAGAAAGGGGAAAGAAAGCCCAAAGAAATACCAAAGAAATTCCAAAGAAAGCCCAAAGAAAGCCCAAAGGAAGCCCAAGGAAAGCCCAAAGAAAGCCCAAAGAAAGGGGAAAGAAAGCCCAAAGAAAGCCCAATGAAAGCCCAAAGAAAGGGGAAAGAAAGGGGAAAGAAATCCCAAAGAAAGGGGAAAGAATGCCCAAAGAAATGGGAAAGAAAGCCCAAAGAAAGGGGAAAGAAAGCCCAAAGAAAGCCCAAAGAAAGCCCAAAGAAAGGGGAAAGAAAGCCCAAAGAAAGGGGAAAGAAAGCCCAAAGAAAGGGGATAGAAAGCCCAAAGAAAGGGGAAAGAAAGCCCAAAGAAAGGGGAAATAAAGCCCAAAGAAAGCCCAAAGAAAGCCCAAAGAAAGAGGAAAGAAAGCCCAAAGAAAGCCCAAAGAAAGGGGAAAGAAAGGGGAAGATAGCCCAAAGAAAGCCCAAAGAAAGGGGAAAGAAAGCCCAAAGAAAGTCCAAAGAAAGGGGAAAGAAAGCCCAAAGAAAGGGGAAAGAGAGCCCAAAGAAAGCCCAAAGAAAGCCTAAAGAAAGGGGAAAGAAAGCCAAAAGAAAGCCCAAAGAAAGGGGAAAGAAAGCACAAAGAAAGCCCAAAGAAAGCCCAAAGAAAGGGGAAAGAAAGCCCAAAGAATGCCGAAAGAAAGGGGAAAGAAAGCCCAAAGAAAGCCCAATGAAAGCCAAAAGAAAGGGGAAAGAAAGCCCAAAGAAAGGGGAAAGAAAGCCCAAAGAAAGGGGAAAGAAAGCCCAAAGAAAGCCCAAAGTAAGCCCAAAGGAAGCTCAAAGAAAGCCCAAAGAAAGCCCAAAGAAAGGGGAAAGAAAGCCCAAAGAAATCCCAAAGAAAGGGGAAAGAAAGCCCAAAGACAGCCCAAAGAAAGCCCAAAGAAAGGGGAAAGAAAGCCCAAAGAATGCCCAAAGAAAGGGGAAAGAAAGCCCAAAGAAAGCCCAAAGAAAGCCCAAAGAAAGCCCAAAGAAAGCCCAAAGAAAGGGGAAAGAAAGCCCAAAGAAAGGGGAAAGAAAGCCCAAAGAAAGCCCAAAGAAAGGGGAAAGAAGCCCAAAGAAAGCCCAAAGAAAGCCCAAAGAAAGCCCAGAGAAAGGCCATAGAAAGCCCAAAGAAAGCCCAAAGAAAGCCCAAAGAAAGGGGAAGGAAAGCCCAAAGAAAGCCCAAAGAAAGCCCAAAGAAAGCCCAAAGAAAGGGGAAAGAAAGCCCAAAGAAAGGGGAAAGAAAGCCCAAAGAAAGGGGAAAGTAAGCCCAAAGAAAGGGGAAAGAAAGCCCAAAGAAATGGGAAAGAAAGCCCAAAGAAAGCCCAAAGAAAGCCCAAAGAAAGGGGAAAGAAAGCCCAAAGAAAGCCCAAAGAAAGGGGAAAGAAAGGGGAAGATAGCCCAAAGAAAGCCCAAAGAAAGCGCAATGAAAGGGGAAAGAAAGCCCAAAGAAAGTCCAAAGAAAGGGGAAAGAAAGCCAAAGAAAGCCCAAAGAAAGGGGAAAGAAAGCCCAAAAAAAGCCCAAAGAAAGCCTAAAGAAAGGGGAAAGAAAGCCAAAAGAAAGCCCAAAGAAAGGGGAAAGAAAGCCCAAAGAAAGCCCAAAGAAAGCCCAAACAAAGCCCAAAGAAAGCCCAAAGAAAGGGGAAAGAAACCCCAAAGAAAGCCCAAAGAAAGCCCAAAGAAAGCCCAAAGGAAGGGGAAAGAAAGCCCAAAGAAAGGGGAAAGAAAGCCCAAAGAAAGGGAAAATAAATGAGAAAGAAAGCCCAAAGAAAGCCCAAAGAAAGGGGAAAGAAAGCCCAAAGAAAGCCCAAAGAAAACCCAAAGAAAGCCCAAAGAAAGGGGAAAGAAAGCCCAAAGAAAGCCCAAAGAAAGGAGAAAGAAGCCCAAAGAAAGGGGAAAGAAAGCCCAAAGAAAGGGGAAAGAAAGCCCAAAGAAAGAGAAAGAAAGCCCAAAGAAAGCCCAAAGAAAGGGGAAAGTAAGCCCTAAGAAAGGGCAAAAAAAGCCCAAAGAAAGGGCAAAGAAAGCCCAAAGAAAGGGCAAAGAAAGCCAAAAGAAAGGGGAAAGAAAGCCCAAAGAAAGGGGAAAGAAAGCCCAAAGAAATCCCAAAGAAATCCCAAAGAAAGCCCAAACAAAGCCCAAAGAAAGCCCAAAGGAAGCCCAAGGAAAGCCCAAAGAAAGCCCAAAGAAAGCCCAAAGAAAGGGGAAAGAAAGCCCAAAGAAAGCCCAAAGAAAGCCCAAAGACAGCCCAAAGAAATCCCAAAGAAAGCCCAAAGAAAGGGGAAAGAAAGCCCAAAGAAAGGGGAAAGAAAGCCCAAAGAAAGGGGAAAGAAATCCCAAAGAAAGGGGAAAGAAAGCCAAAGAAAGGGGAAAGAAAGCCCAAAGAAAGGGGACGGAAAGCCGAAAGAAAGGCCAAAGAAAGCCCAAAGAAAGCAGAATGAAAGGGAAAGAAAGCCCAAAGAAAGGGGAAAGAAAGCCCAAAGAAAGGGGAAAGAAAGCCCAAAGAAAGCCCAAAGAAAGCCCAAAAAAGGGGAAAGAAAGCCCAAAGAAAGGGGAAAGAAAGGGGAAGATAGCCCAAAGAAAGCCCAAAGAAAGGGGAAAGAAAGCCCAAAGAAAGTCCAAAGAAAGGGGAAAGAAAGCCCAAAGAAAGCCCAAAGAAAGGGGAAAGAAAGCCCAAAGAAAGCCCAAAGAAAGCCCAAAGAAAGGGGAAAGAAAGCCCAAAGAAAGCCCAAAGAAAGGGGAAAGAAAGCCCAAAGAAAGCCCAAAGAAAGGGGAAAGAAAGCCCAAAGAAAGCCCAAAGAAAGGGTAAAGAAAGCCCAAAGAAAGTCCAAAGAAAGCCCAAAGAAAGCCCAAAGAAAGCCCAAAGAAAGCCCAAAGAAAGCCCAAAGAAAGTCCAAAGAAAGGGGAAAGAAAGCCCAAAGAAAGCCCAAAGAAAGGGGAAAGAAAGCCCAAAGAAAGCCCAAAGAAAGCCCAAAGAAAGGGGAAAGAAAGCCCAAAGAAAGCCCAAAGAAAGGGGAAAGAAAGCCCAAAGAAAGCCCAAAGAAAGGGGAAAGAAAGCCCAAAGAAAGCCCAAAGAAAGGGTAAAGAAAGCCCAAAGAAAGTCCAAAGAAAGCCCAAAGAAAGCCCAAAGAAAGCCCAAAGAAAGGGGAAAGAAAGCCCAAAGAAAGGGGAAAGAAAGCCCAAAGAAAGCCGAAAGAAAGCCCAAAGAAAGCCCAAAGTAAGCCCAAAGGAAGCTCAAAGAAAGCCCAAAGAAAGCCCAAAGAAAGGGGAAAGAAAGCCCAAAGAAAGCCCAAAGAATGCCCAAAGAAAGGGGAAAGAAAGCCCAAAGAAAGCACAAAGAAAGCCCAAAGAAAGCCCAAAGAAAGGGGAAAGAAAGCCCAAAGAAAGCCCAAAGAAAGGGGAAAGAAAGCCAAAGGAAAGGGGAAAGAAAGCCCAAAGAAAGCCCAAAGAAAGCCCAAAGAAAGCCCAAAGAAAGCCCAAAGTAAGGGGAAAGAAAGCCCAAAGGAAGCCCAAGGAAAGCCCAAAGAAAGCCCAAAGAAAACCCAAAGAAAGGGGAAAGAAACTCAAAGGAAATCCCAAAGAAAGGCCAAAGAAAGCCCAAAGACAGCCCAAAGAAATCCCAAAGAAAGCCCAAAGAAAGGTGAAAGAAAGGGGAAAGAAAGCCCAAAGAAAGGGGAAAGAAAGCCCAAAGAAAAGGGAAAGAAATCCCAAAGAAAGGGGAAAGAAATCCCAAAGAAAGGGAAAAGAAAGCCCAAAGAAAGGGAAAAGAAAGCCCAAAGAAAGCCCAAAGAAAGCCCAAAGGAAGGGGAAAGAAAGCCCAAAGAAAGCCCAAAGAAAGGGGAAAGAAGCCCAAAGAAAGCCCAAAGAAAGGCCAAAGAAAGCCCAGAGAAAGCCCAAAGAAAGCCCAAAGAAAGCCCAGAGAAAGCCCATATAAAGCCCAAAGAAAGCCCAAAGAAAGCCCAAAGAAAGCCCAAAGAAAGGGGAAGGAAAGCCCAAAGAAAGCCCAAAGAAAGCCCAAAGAAAGCCCAAAGAAAGCCCAAAGAAAGCCCAAAGAAAGCCCAAAGAAAGCCCAAAGAAAGGGGAAAGAAAGCCCAAAGAAAGGGGAAAGAAAGCCCAAAGAAATACCAAAGAAATTCCAAAGAAAGCCCAAAGAAAGCCCAAAGGAAGCCCAAGGAAAGCCCAAAGAAAGCCCAAAGAAAGGGGAAAGAAAGCCCAAAGAAAGCCCAATGAAAGCCCAAAGAAAGGGGAAAGAAAGGGGAAAGAAATCCCAAAGAAAGGGGAAAGAATGCCCAAAGAAATGGGAAAGAAAGCCCAAAGAAAGGGGAAAGAAAGCCCAAAGAAAGCCCAAAGAAAGCCCAAAGAAAGGGGAAAGAAAGCCCAAAGAAAGGGGAAAGAAAGCCCAAAGAAAGGGGATAGAAAGCCCAAAGAAAGGGGAAAGAAAGCCCAAAGAAAGGGGAAATAAAGCCCAAAGAAAGCCCAAAGAAAGGGGAAAGAAAGCCCAAAGAAAGGGGAAAGAGAGCCCAAAGAAAGCCCAAAGAAAGCCTAAAGAAAGGGGAAAGAAAGCCAAAAGAAAGCCCAAAGAAAGGGGAAAGAAAGCACAAAGAAAGCCCAAAGAAAGCCCAAAGAAAGGGGAAAGAAAGCCCAAAGAATGCCGAAAGAAAGGGGAAAGAAAGCCCAAAGAAAGCCCAATGAAAGCCAAAAGAAAGGGGAATGAAAGCCCAAAGAAAGGGGAAAGAAAGCCCAAAGAAAGCCGAAAGAAAGCCCAAAGAAAGCCCAAAGTAAGCCCAAAGGAAGCTCAAAGAAAGCCCAAAGAAAGCCCAAAGAAAGGGGAAAGAAAGCCCAAAGAAATCCCAAAGAAAGGGGAAAGAAAGCCCAAAGACAGCCCAAAGAAAGCCCAAAGAAAGGGGAAAGAAAGCCCAAAGAATGCCCAAAGAAAGGGGAAAGAAAGCCCAAAGAAAGCCCAAAGAAAGCCCAAAGAAAGCCCAAAGAAAGCCCAAAGAAAGGGGAAAGAAAGCCCAAAGAAAGGGGAAAGAAAGCCCAAAGAAAGCCCAAAGAAAGGGGAAAGAAGCCCAAAGAAAGCCCAAAGAAAGCCCAAAGAAAGCCCAGAGAAAGGCCATAGAAAGCCCAAAGAAAGCCCAAAGAAAGCCCAAAGAAAGGGGAAGGAAAGCCCAAAGAAAGCCCAAAGAAAGCCCAAAGAAAGCCCAAAGAAAGGGGAAAGAAAGCCCAAAGAAAGGGGAAAGAAAGCCCAAAGAAAGGGGAAAGAAAGCCCAAAGAAAGCCCAAAGAATGCCCAAAGAAAGGGGAAAGAAAGCCCAAAGAAAGCACAAAGAAAGCCCAAAGAAAGCCCAAAGAAAGGGGAAAGAAAGCCCAAAGAAAGCCCAAAGAAAGGGGAAAGAAAGCCAAAGGAAAGGGGAAAGAAAGCCCAAAGAAAGCCCAAAGAAAGCCCAAAGAAAGCCCAAAGAAAGCCCAAAGAAAGGGGAAAGAAAGCCCAAAGGAAGCCCAAGGAAAGCCCAAAGAAAGCCCAAAGAAAACCCAAAGAAAGGGGAAAGAAACTCAAAGGAAATCCCAAAGAAAGGCCAAAGAAAGCCCAAAGACAGCCCAAAGAAATCCCAAAGAAAGCCCAAAGAAAGGTGAAAGAAAGGGGAAAGAAAGCCCAAAGAAAGGGGAAAGAAAGCCCAAAGAAAAGGGAAAGAAATCCCAAAGAAAGGGGAAAGAAATCCCAAAGAAAGGGAAAAGAAAGCCCAAAGAAAGGGAAAAGAAAGCCCAAAGAAAGCCCAAAGAAAGCCCAAAGGAAGGGGAAAGAAAGCCCAAAGAAAGCCCAAAGAAAGGGGAAAGAAGCCCAAAGAAAGCCCAAAGAAAGGCCAAAGAAAGCCCAGAGAAAGCCCAAAGAAAGCCCAAAGAAAGCCCAGAGAAAGCCCATATAAAGCCCAAAGAAAGCCCAAAGAAAGCCCAAAGAAAGCCCAAAGAAAGGGGAAGGAAAGCCCAAAGAAAGCCCAAAGAAAGCCCAAAGAAAGCCCAAAGAAAGCCCAAAGAAAGCCCAAAGAAAGCCCAAAGAAAGGGGAAAGAAAGCCCAAAGAAAGGGGAAAGAAAGCCCAAAGAAATACCAAAGAAATTCCAAAGAAAGCCCAAAGAAAGCCCAAAGGAAGCCCAAGGAAAGCCCAAAGAAAGCCCAAAGAAAGGGGAAAGAAAGCCCAAAGAAAGCCCAATGAAAGCCCAAAGAAAGGGGAAAGAAAGGGGAAAGAAATCCCAAAGAAAGGGGAAAGAATGCCCAAAGAAATGGGAAAGAAAGCCCAAAGAAAGGGGAAAGAAAGCCCAAAGAAAGCCCAAAGAAAGCCCAAAGAAAGGGGAAAGAAAGCCCAAAGAAAGGGGAAAGAAAGCCCAAAGAAAGGGGATAGAAAGCCCAAAGAAAGGGGAAAGAAAGCCCAAAGAAAGGGGAAATAAAGCCCAAAGAAAGCCCAAAGAAAGGGGAAAGAAAGCCCAAAGAAAGGGGAAAGAGAGCCCAAAGAAAGCCCAAAGAAAGCCTAAAGAAAGGGGAAAGAAAGCCAAAAGAAAGCCCAAAGAAAGGGGAAAGAAAGCACAAAGAAAGCCCAAAGAAAGCCCAAAGAAAGGGGAAAGAAAGCCCAAAGAATGCCGAAAGAAAGGGGAAAGAAAGCCCAAAGAAAGCCCAATGAAAGCCAAAAGAAAGGGGAATGAAAGCCCAAAGAAAGGGGAAAGAAAGCCCAAAGAAAGCCGAAAGAAAGCCCAAAGAAAGCCCAAAGTAAGCCCAAAGGAAGCTCAAAGAAAGCCCAAAGAAAGCCCAAAGAAAGGGGAAAGAAAGCCCAAAGAAATCCCAAAGAAAGGGGAAAGAAAGCCCAAAGACAGCCCAAAGAAAGCCCAAAGAAAGGGGAAAGAAAGCCCAAAGAATGCCCAAAGAAAGGGGAAAGAAAGCCCAAAGAAAGCCCAAAGAAAGCCCAAAGAAAGCCCAAAGAAAGCCCAAAGAAAGGGGAAAGAAAGCCCAAAGAAAGGGGAAAGAAAGCCCAAAGAAAGCCCAAAGAAAGGGGAAAGAAGCCCAAAGAAAGCCCAAAGAAAGCCCAAAGAAAGCCCAGAGAAAGGCCATAGAAAGCCCAAAGAAAGCCCAAAGAAAGCCCAAAGAAAGGGGAAGGAAAGCCCAAAGAAAGCCCAAAGAAAGCCCAAAGAAAGCCCAAAGAAAGGGGAAAGAAAGCCCAAAGAAAGGGGAAAGAAAGCCCAAAGAAAGGGGAAAGTAAGCCCAAAGAAAGGGGAAAGAAAGCCCAAAGAAATGGGAAAGAAAGCCCAAAGAAAGCCCAAAGAAAGCCCAAAGAAAGGGGAAAGAAAGCCCAAAGAAAGCCCAAAGAAAGGGGAAAGAAAGGGGAAGATAGCCCAAAGAAAGCCCAAAGAAAGCGCAATGAAAGGGGAAAGAAAGCCCAAAGAAAGTCCAAAGAAAGGGGAAAGAAAGCCAAAGAAAGCCCAAAGAAAGGGGAAAGAAAGCCCAAAAAAAGCCCAAAGAAAGCCTAAAGAAAGGGGAAAGAAAGCCAAAAGAAAGCCCAAAGAAAGGGGAAAGAAAGCCCAAAGAAAGCCCAAAGAAAGCCCAAACAAAGCCCAAAGAAAGCCCAAAGAAAGGGGAAAGAAACCCCAAAGAAAGCCCAAAGAAAGCCCAAAGAAAGCCCAAAGGAAGGGGAAAGAAAGCCCAAAGAAAGGGGAAAGAAAGCCCAAAGAAAGGGAAAATAAATGAGAAAGAAAGCCCAAAGAAAGCCCAAAGAAAGGGGAAAGAAAGCCCAAAGAAAGCCCAAAGAAAGCCCAAAGAAAGCCCAAAGAAAGGGGAAAGAAAGCCCAAAGAAAGCCCAAAGAAAGGAGAAAGAAGCCCAAAGAAAGGGGAAAGAAAGCCCAAAGAAAGGGGAAAGAAAGCCCAAAGAAAGAGAAAGAAAGCCCAAAGAAAGCCCAAAGAAAGGGCAAAGAAAGCCCAAAGAAAGGGCAAAGAAAGCCAAAAGAAAGGGGAAAGAAAGCCCAAAGAAAGGGGAAAGAAAGCCCAAAGAAATCCCAAAGAAATCCCAAAGAAAGCCCAAACAAAGCCCAAAGAAAGCCCAAAGGAAGCCCAAGGAAAGCCCAAAGAAAGCCCAAAGAAAGCCCAAAGAAAGGGGAAAGAAAGCCCAAAGAAAGCCCAAAGAAAGCCCAAAGATAGCCCAAAGAAATCCCAAAGAAAGCCCAAAGAAAGGGGAAAGAAAGCCCAAAGAAAGGGGAAAGAAAGCCCAAAGAAAGGGGAAAGAAATCCCAAAGAAAGGGGAAAGAAAGCCAAAGAAAGGGGAAAGAAAGCCCAAAGAAAGGGGACGGAAAGCCGAAAGAAAGGCCAAAGAAAGCCCAAAGAAAGCAGAATGAAAGGGAAAGAAAGCCCAAAGAAAGGGGAAAGAAAGCCCAAAGAAAGGGGAAAGAAAGCCCAAAGAAAGCCCAAAGAAAGCCCAAAGAAAGGGGAAAGAAAGCCCAAAGAAAGGGGAAAGAAAGGGGAAGATAGCCCAAAGAAAGCCCAAAGAAAGGGGAAAGAAAGCCCAAAGAAAGTCCAAAGAAAGGGGAAAGAAAGCCCAAAGAAAGCCCAAAGAAAGGGGAAAGAAAGCCCAAAGAAAGCCCAAAGAAAGCCCAAAGAAAGGGGAAAGAAAGCCCAAAGAAAGCCCAAAGAAAGGGGAAAGAAAGCCCAAAGAAAGCCCAAAGAAAGCCCAAAGAAAGGGGAAAGAAAGCCCAAAGAAAGCCCAAAGAAAGGGTAAAGAAAGCCCAAAGAAAGCCGAAAGAAAGCCCAAAGAAAGCCCAAAGTAAGCCCAAAGGAAGCTCAAAGAAAGCCCAAAGAAAGCCCAAAGAAAGGGGAAAGAAAGCCCAAAGAAAGCCCAAAGAAAGTCCAAAGAAAGCCCAAAGAAAGCCCAAAGAAAGCCCAAAGAAAGGGGAAAGAAAGCCCAAAGAAAGGGGAAAGAAAGCCCAAAGAAAGCCGAAAGAAAGCCCAAAGAAAGCCTAAAGTAAGCCCAAAGGAAGCTCAAAGAAAGCCCAAAGAAAGCCCAAAGAAAGGGGAAAGAAAGCCCAAAGAAAGCCCAAAGAATGCCCAAAGAAAGGGGAAAGAAAGCCCAAAGAAAGCACAAAGAAAGCCCAAAGAAAGCCCAAAGAAAGGGGAAAGAAAGCCCAAAGAAAGCCCAAAGAAAGGGGAAAGAAAGCCAAAGGAAAGGGGAAAGAAAGCCCAAAGAAAGCCCAAAGAAAGCCCAAAGAAAGCCCAAAGAAAGCCCAAAGACAGCCCAAAGAAATCCCAAAGAAAGCCCAAAGAAAGGTGAAAGAAAGGGGAAAGAAAGCCCAAAGAAAGGGGAAAGAAAGCCCAAAGAAAAGGGAAAGAAATCCCAAAGAAAGGGGAAAGAAATCCCAAAGAAAGGGAAAAGAAAGCCCAAAGAAAGGGGAAAGAAAGCCCAAAGAAATCCCAAAGAAAGCCCAAAGAAAGGGGGAAGAAAGCCCAAAGAAATGGGAAAGAAAGCCCAAAGAAAGGGGAAAGAAAGCCCAAAGAAAGGGGAAAGAAAGCCCAAAGAAAGCCCAAAGAAAGCCCAAAGAAATGGGAAAGAAAGCCCAAAGAAATCCCAAAGAAAGCCCAAAGAAAGCCCAAGGAAAGGGGAAAGAAAGCGCAAAGAAAGCCCAAAGAAAGGGGAAAGAAAGCCCAAAGAAAGGGAAAATAAAGGAGAAAGAAAGCCCAAAGAAAGCCCAAAGAAAGGGGAAAGAAAGCCCAAAGAAAGGGGAAAGAAAGCCCAAAGAAAGCCCAAAGAAAGCCCAAAGAAAGCCCAAAGAAAGCCCAAAGAAAGCCCAAAGAAAGCCCAAAGAAAGCCCAAAGAAAGCCCAAAGAAAGCCCAAAGAAAGGGGAAAGAAAGGCCAAAGAAAGGGGAAAGAAAGCACAAAGAAAGCCCAAAGAAAGGGGAAAGAAGCCCAGAGAAAGCCCAAATAAATCCCAAAGAAAGCCCAGAGAAAGCCCATAGAAAGCCCAAAGAAAGCCCAAAGAAAGGCCAAAGAAAGCCCCACGAAAGGGGAAAGAAAGCCCAAAGAAAGGGGAAAGAAATCCCAAAGAAATCCCAAAGAAATTCCAAAGAACGCCCAAAGAAAGCCCAAAGGAAGCCCAAGGAAAGCCCAAAGAAAGCCCAAAGAAAGCCCAAAGAAAGGGGAAAGAAAGCCCAAAGAAAGCCCAAAGAAAGCCCAAAGAAAGCCCAAAGAAAGGGGAAAGAAAGGGGAAAGAAAGCCCAAAGAAAGGGGAAAGAAAGCCCAAAGAAAGGGGAAAGAAAGCCCAAAGAAAGCCCAAAGAAAGCCCAAAGAAAGGGGAAAGAAAGCCCAAAGAAAGGGGATAGAAAGCCCAAAGAAAGGGGATAGAAAGCCCAAAGAAACGGGAAAGAAAGCCCAAAGAAAGGGGAAATAAAGCCCAAAGAAAGCCCAAAGAAAGCCCAAAGAAAGCCCAAAGAAAGGGGAAAGAAAGCCCAAAGAAAGCCCAAAGAAAGGGGAAAGAAAGGGGAAGATAGCCCAAAGAAAGCCCAAAGAAAGGGGAAAGAAAGCCCAAAGAAAGTCCAAAGAAAGGGGAAAGAAAGCCCAAAGAAAGGGGAAAGAAAGCCCAAAGAAAGCCCAAAGAAAGCCTAAAGAAAGGGGAAAGAAAGCCAAAAGAAAGCCCAAAGAAATGGGAAAGAAAGCAGAAAGAAAGCCCAAAGAAAGCCCAAAGAAAGGGGAAAGAAAGCCCAAAGAATACCAAAAGAAAGGGGAAAGAAAGCCCAAAGAAAGAACAATGAAAGCCAAAAGAAAGGGGAAAGAAAGCCCAAAGAAAGGGGAAAGAAAGCCCAAAGAAAGCCGAAAGAAAGCCCAAAGAAAGCCCAAAGTAAGCCCAAAGGAAGCTCAAAGAAAGCCCAAAGAAAGCCCAAAGAAAGGGGAAAGAAAGCCCAAAGAAAGCCCAAAGAAAGGGGAAAGAAAGCCCAAAGACAGCCCAAAGAAAGCCCAAAGGAAGTGGAAAGAAAGCCCAAAGAATGCCGAAAGAAAGGGGAAAGAAAGCCCAAAGAAAGCCCAAAGAAAGCCCAAATAAAGGGGAAAGAAAGCCCAAAGAAAGGGGAAAGAAAGCCCAAAGAAAGCCCAAAGAAAGGGGAAAGAAGCCCAAAGAAAGCCCAAAGAAAGCCCAAAGAAAGCCCAGAGAAAGGCCATAGAAAGGCCATAGAAAGCCCAAAGAAAGCCCAAAGAAAGCCCAAAGAAAGCCCAAAGGAAGGGGAAAGAAAGCCCAAAGAAAGGGGAAAGAAAGCCCAAAGAAAGGGGAAAGAAAGCCCAAAGAAATGGGAAAGAAAGCCCAAAGAAAGCCCAAAGAAAGCCCAAAGAAAGCCCAAAGAAAGCCCAAAGGAAAGCCCAAAGAAAGGGGAAAGAAAGCCCAAAGAAAGCCCAAAGAAAGGCGAAAGAAAGGGGAAGATAGCCCAAAGAAAGCCCAAAGAAAGCCCAAAGAAAGGGGAAAGAAAGCCAAAGAAAGTCCAAAGAAAGGGGAAAGAAAGCCCAAAGAAAGCAAAAAAAAAGGGGAAAGAAAGCCCAAAGAAATCCCAAAGAAAGCCTAACAAAGGGGAAAGAAAGCCAAAAGAAAGCCCAAAGAAAGGGGAAAGAAAGCCCAAAGAAAGCCCAAAGAAAGCCCAAACAAAGCCCAAAGAAAGCCCAAAGAAAGGGGAAAGAAACCCCAAAGAAAGCCCAAAGAAAGCCCAAAGGAAGGGGAAAGAAAGCCCAAAGAAAGGGAAAGAAAGCCCAAAGAAAGGGAAAAAAAATGAGAAAGAAAGCCCAAAGAAAGCCCAAGAAAGGGGAAAGAAAGCCCAAAGAAAGGGGAAAGAAAGCCCAAAGAAAGAGAAAGAAAGCCCAAAGAAAGCCCAAAGAAAGGGGAAAGTAAGCCCTAAGAAAGGGCAAAAGAAAGCCCAAAGAAAGGGGAAAGAAAGCCCAAAGAAAGGGGATAGAAAGCCCAAAGAAAGGGGAAAGAAAGCCCAAAGAAAGGGGAAATAAAGCCCAAAGAAAGCCCAAAGAAAGCCCAAAGAAAGCCCAAAGAAAGGGGAAAGAAAGCCCAAAGAAAGGGGAAAGAAAGCCCAAAGAAAGCCCAAAGAAACGGAAAGAAAGCCCAAAGAAAGCCCAAACAAAGGGAAAGAAAGCCCAAAGAAAGGGGAAAGAAAGCACAAAGAAAAAGGGAAAGAAAGCCCAAAGAAAGGGGAAGGAAAGCCCAAAGAAAGGGGAAAGAAAGCCCAAAGAAAGGGGAAAGAAAGCCCAAAGAAAGGGGAAAGAAAGCCCAAAGAAATGGGAAAGAAAGCCCAAAGAAAGGGGAAAGAAAGCCCAAAGAAAGCCCAAAGAAAGGGGAAAGAAAGCCCAAAGAAATCCCAAAGAAAGGGGAAAGAAAGCCCAAAGAAAGGGGAAAGAAAGCCCAAAGAAAGGAGAGAGAAAGCCAAAGAAAGCCCAAAGAAAGGGGAAAGAAAGCCCAAAGAAAGGGGAAAGAAAGCCCACAGAAAGCCCAAAGAAAGCGGAAAGAAAGCCCAAAGAAAGCCCAAAGAAAGGGGAAAGAAAGCCCAAAGAAAGGGGAAAGAAAGCCCAAAGAAAGGGGAAAGAAAGCCCAAGGAAAGGGGAAAGAAAGCCCAAAGAAAGGGGAAAGAAAGCCCAAAGAAAGGGAAAGAAAGGCCAAAGGAAGCCCAAAGAAAGGGGGAAGAACTCGAAAAGAAAGGGGAAACAAAGCCAAAGAAAGAGGAAAGAAAGCTCAAAGAAAGGGAAAGAAAGCATAAAAAAGGGGAAGAAAGCCAAAAGAAAGCCAAAGAAATGGAAAGAAAGCACAAAGAAAGCCCAAAGAAAGCCCAAAGAAAGGGGAAAGAAAGCCCAAAGAATACCCAAAGAAAGGGGAAAGAAAGCCAAAGAAAGCCCAATGAAAGCCAAAAGAAAGGGGAAAGAAAGCCCAAAGAAAGGGGAAAGAAAGCCCAAAGAAAGCCGAAAGAAAGCCCAAAGAAAGCCCAAAGTAAGCCCAAAGGAAGCTCAAAGAAAGCCCAAAGAAAGCCAAAGAAAGGGGAAAGAAAGCCCAAAGAAAGCCCAAAGAAAGGGGAAAGAAAGCCCAAAGACAGCCCAAAGAAAGCCCAAAGAAAGTGGAAAGAAAGCCCAAAGAATGCCGAAAGAAAGGGGAAAGAAAGCCCAAAGAAAGCCCAAAGAAAGCCCAAAGAAAGGGGAAAGAAAGCCCAAAGAAAGGGGAAAGAAAGCCCAAAGAAAGCCCACAGAAAGGGGAAAGAAGCCCAAAGAAAGCCCAAAGAAAGCCCAAAGAAAGGGAAAGAAAGCCCAAAGAATACCAAAAGAAAGGGGAAAGAAAGCCCAAAGAAAGCCCAATGAAAGCCAAAAGAAAGGGGAAAGAAAGCCCAAAGAAAGGGAAAGAAAGCCCAAAGAAAGCCGAAAGAAAGCCCAAAGAAAGCCCAAAGTAAGCCCAAAGGAAGCTCAAAGAAAGCCCAAAGAAAGCCCAAAGAAAGGGGAAAGAAAGCCCAAAGAAAGCCCAAAGAAAGGGGAAAGAAAGCCAAAGACAGCCCAAAGAAAGCCCAAAGAAAGTGGAAAGAAAGCCCAAAGAATGCCGAAAGAAAGGGGAAAGAAAGCCCAAAGAAAGCCCAAAGAAAGCCCAAAGAAAGGGGAAAGAAAGCCCAAAGAAAGGGGAAAGAAAGCCCAAAGAAAGCCCAAAGAAAGGGAAAGAAGCCCAAAGAAAGCCCAAAGAAAGCCCAAAGAAAGCCAGAGAAAGGCCATAGAAAGGCCATAGAAGCCCAAAGAAAGCCCAAAGAAAGCCCAAAGAAAGCCCAAAGAAAGGGGAAGGAAAGCCCAAAGAAAGCCCAAAGAAAGCCCAAAGAAAGCCCAAAGGAAGGGGAAAGAAAGCCCAAAGAAAGGGGAAAGAAAGCCCAAAGAAAGGGGAAAGAAAGCCCAAAGAAAGGGGAAAGAAAGCCCGAAGAAATGGAAAGAAAGCCCAAAGAAAGCCCAAAGAAAGCCCAAAGAAAGCCCAAAGAAAGGGGAAAGAAAGCCCAAGAAAGCCCAAAGAAAGGCGAAAGAAAGGGGAAGATAGCCCAAGAAAGCCCAAAGAAAGCCCAAAAAAAGGGAAAGAAAGCCCAAAGAAAGTCCAAAGAAAGGGGAAAGAAAGCCCAAAGAAAGCAAAAAAAAAAGGGGAAGAAAGCCCAAATAAAGCCCAAAGAAAGCCTAAACAAAGGGGAAAGAAAACCAAAAGAAAGCCCAAAGAAAGGGGAAAGAAAGCCAAAGAAAGCCCAAAGAAAGCCCAAACAAAGCCCAAAGAAAGCCCAAAGAAAGTGGAAAGAAAGCCCAAAGAAAGCCCAAAAAAGCCCAAAGGAAGGGGAAAGAAAGCCCAAAGAAAGGGGAAAGAAGCCCAAAGAAAGGGAAAAAAAATGAGAAGAAAGCCCAAAGAAAGCCAAAGAAAGGGGAAAGAAAGCCCAAAGAAAGGGGAAAGAAAGCCCAAAGAAAGGGGAAAGAAAGCCCAAAGAAAGAGAAAGAAAGCCCAAAGAAAGCCCAAAGAAAGGGGAAAGTAGCCCTAAGAAAGGGCAAAAGAAGCCCAAAGAAAGGGGAAAGAAAGCCCAAAGAAAGGGCAAAGAAAGCCAAAAGAAAGGGGAAAGAAAGCCCAAAGAAAGGGTAAAGAAAGCCCAAAGAAATCCCAAAGAAATCCCAAAGAAAGCCCAAAGAAAGCCCAAAGAAAGCCCAAAGGAAGCCCCAGGAAAGCCCAAAGAAAGCCCAAAAAAGCCCAAAGAAAGGGGAAAGAAAGCCCAAAGAAAGCCCAAAGAAAGCCAAAGAAAGCCCAAAGACAGCCCAAAGAAAGCCCAAAGAAAGCCCAAAGAAAGGGGAAAGAAAGCCAAAGAAAGGGGAAAGAAAGCCCAAAGAAAGGGGAAAGAAAGCCCAAAGAAAGGGGAAAGAAAGCCAAAGAAAGGGGAAAGAAAGCCCAAAGAAAGGGGAAGGAAAGCCGAAAGAAAGGCCAAAGAAAGCCCAAGAAAGCAGAATGAAAGGGAAAGAAAGCCCAAAGAAAGGGGAAAGAAAGCCCAAAGAAAGGGAAAGAAAGCCCAAAGAAAGCCAAAGAAAGCCCAAAGAAAGGGGAAAGAAAGCCCAAAGAAAGGGGAAAGAAAGGGGAAGATAGCCCAAAGAAAGCCCAAAGAAAGGGGAAAGAAAGCCCAAAGAAAGTCCAAAGAAAGGGGAAAGAAAGCCAAAGAAAGCCAAAGAAAGGGGAAAGAAAGCCCAAAGAAAGCCCAAAGAAAGCCTAAAGAAAGAAGAAAGAAAGCCAAAAGAAAGCCGAAAGAAAGGGGAAAGAAAGCCCAAAGAAAGCCCAAAGAAAGCCCAAAGAAAGGGGAAAGAAAGCCCAAAGAAAGCCCAAAGAAAGGGTAAAGAAAGCCCAAAGAAAGTATAAGAAAGCCCAAAGAAAGGCCAAAGAAAGCCCAAAGAAAGGGGAAAGAAAGCCCAAAGAAAGGGGAAAGAAAGCCCAAAGAAAGCCGAAAGAAAGGGGAAAGAAGCCCAAAGAAAGCCCAGAGAAAGCCCAAAGAAAGCCCAAAGAAAGCCCAGAGAAAGCCCATATAAAGCCCAAAGAAAGCCCAAAGAAAGCCCAAAGAAAGCCCAAAGAAAGGGAAGGAAAGCCCAAAGAAAGCCCAAAGAAGCCCAAAGAAAGGGGAAAGAAAGCCCAAAGAAATCCCAAAGAAATTCCAAAGAAAGCCCAAAGAAAGCCCAAAGGAAGCCCAAGGAAAGCCCAAAGAAAGCCCAAAGAAAGCCCAAAGAAAGGGGAAAGAAAGCACAAAGAAATCCAAAGAAATTCCAAAGAAAGCCCAAAGAAAGCCCAAAGGAAGCCCAAGGAAAGCCCAAAGAAAGCCCAAAGAAAGCCCAAAGAAAGGGGAAAGAAAGCCCAAAGAAAGCCCAAAGAAAGCCCAAAGAAAGGGAAAGAAAGGGGAAAGAAAGCCCAAAGAAAGGGGAAAGAAAGCCCAAAGAAAGGGGAAAGAAATCCCAAAGAAAGGGGAAAGAAAGCCCAAAGAAATGGAAAGAAAGCCCAAAGAAAGGGGAAAGAAAGCCCAAAGAAAGCCCAAAGAAAGGGAAAGAAAGCCGAAGAAAGGGGAAAGAAAGCCCAAAGAAAGGTGATAGAAAGCCCAAAGAAAGGGGAAAGAAAGCCCAAAGAAAGGGGAAATAAAGCCCAAAGAAAGCCCAAAGAAAGCCCAAAGAAAGCCTAAGGAAAGGGGAAAGAAAGCCCAAAGAAAGCCCAAAGAAAGGGAAAGAAAGGGAAGATAGCCCAAAGAAAGCCCAAGGAAAGGGGAAAGTAAGCCCAAAGAAAGTCCAAAGTAAGGGGAAAGAAAGCCCAAAGAAAGGGGAAAGAAAGCCCAAAGAAAGCCCAAAGAAAGCCTAAAGAAAGGGGAAAGAAAGCCAAAAGAAAGCCCAAAGAAAGGGGAAAGAAAGCACAAAGAAAGCCAAAGAAAGGGGAAAGAAAGCCCAAAGAATGCCCAAAGAAAGGGGAAAGAAAGCCCAAAGAAAGCCAATGAAAGCCAAAAGAAAGGGGAAGGAAAGCCTAACGAAAGCCCAAAGAAAGCCCAAAGAAAGCCGAAAGAAAGCCAAAGAAAGCCCAAAGTAAGCCCAAAGGAAGCTCAAAGAAAGCCCAAAGAAAGCCCAAAGAAAGGGAAAGAAAGCCCAAAGAAATCCCAAAGAAAGGGGAAAGAAAGCCCAAAGACAGCCCAAAGAAAGCCCAAAGAAAGGGGAAAGAAAGCCCAAAGAATGCCCAAAGAAAGGGGAAAGAAAGCAAAAAGAAAGCCAAAAGAAAGCCCAAAGAAAGCCAAAAGAAAGCCCAAAGAAAGGGGAAAGAAAGCCCAAAGAAAGGGGAAAGAACCCCAAAGAAAGCCGAAAGAAAGGGGAAAGAATCCCAAAGAAAGCCCAAAGAAAGCCCAAAGAAAGCCCAGAGAAAGCCCAAAGAAAGCCCAAAGAAAGCCCAAATAAAGCCCAAAGAAAGCCCAAAGAAAGGGAAGGAAAGCCCAAAGAAAGCCCAAAGAAAGCCCAAAGAAAGCCCAAAGAAAGGGGAAAGAAAGCCCAAAGAAATCCCAAAGAAAGGGGAAAGAAAGCCCAAAGAAAGGGAAAGAAAGCTCAAAGAAAGCCAAAGAAAGGGGAAAGAAAGCCCAAAGAAAGGGGAAAGAAAGCCCAAAGAAAGCCCAAAGAAAGGGGAAAGAAAGCCCAAAGAAAGCCCAAAGAAAGGGGAAGAAAGCCCAAAGAAAGGGGAAAGAAAGCCCAAAGAAAGCCCAAAGAAAGCCCAAAAAAAGGGGAAAGAAAGCCCAAAGAAAGCCCAAAGAAAGGAGAAAGAAGCCCAAAAAAAGCCCAAAGAAAGCCCAAAGAAAGCCCAGAGAAAGCCCATAGAAAGCCCAAAAAAAGCCCAAAGAAAGCCCAAAGAAAGCCCAAAGAAAGGGGAAGGAAAGCCCAAAGAAAGCCCAAAGAAAGCCCAAAGAAAGCCCAAAGAAAGGGGAAAGAAAGCCAAAGAAAGGGGAAGGAAAGCCCAAAGAAAGCCCAAAGAAAGCCCCAAGAAAGGGGAAAGAAAGCCAAAGAAAGGGGAAAGGAAGCCCAAAGAAAGCCCAAAGAAAGCCCAAAGAAAGCCCAAAGAAAGCCCAAAGAAAGCCCAAAGAAGCCCAAGGAAAGCCCAAAGAAAGCCCAAAGAAAGCCCAAAGAAAGGGGAAAGAAAGCCCAAGGAAATCCCAAAGAAAGCCCAAAGACAGCCCAAAGAAATCCCAAAGAAAGCCCAAAGAAAGGTGAAAGAAAGGGGAAAGAAAGCCCAAAGAAAGGGGAAAGAAAGCCCAAAGAAAGTGGAAAGAAATCCCAAAGAAAGGGGAAAGAAATCCCAAAGAAAGGGGAAAGAAAGCCCAAAGAAAGGGGAAAGAAATCCAAAGAAAGGGGAAAGAAAGCCAAAGAAAGGGGAAAGAAAGCCCAAAGAAAGGGGAAAGAAAGCCCAAAGAAAGGGGAAAGAAAGCCAAAGAAAGGGGAAAGAAAGCCCAAAAAAAGCCCAAAGAAAGCCCAAAGAAAGCCAAAGAAAGCCCAAAGAAAGGGGAAAGAAAGCCCAAAGAAAGCCCAAAGAAAGGGGAAAGAAAGGGGAAGATAGCCCAAAGAAAGCCCAAAGAAAGGGAAAGAAAGCCCAAAGAAAGTCCAAAGAAAGGGGAAAGAAAGCCCAAAGAAAGGGAAAAGAAAGCCCAAAGAAAGCCCTAAGAAAGCCTAAAGAAAGGGGAAAGAAAGTGAAAAGAAAGCCCAAAGAAAGGGGAAAGAAAGCCCAAAGAAAGGGGAAAGAAAGCCCAAAGAAAGGGGAAAGAAAGCCAAAGAAAGCCCAAAGAAAGCCCAAAGAAAGCCCAAAGAAAGGGGAAAGAAAGCCAAAAAAAGCCAAAGGAAGGGGAAAGAAAGCCCAAAGAAAGGGAAAGAAAGCCCAAAGAAAGGGAAAAAAAATGAGAAAGAAAGCCCAAAGAAAGCCCAAAGAAAGGGGAAAGAAAGCCCAAAGAAAGGGGAAAGAAAGCCCAAAGAAAGAGAAAGAAAGCCCAAAGAAAGCCCAAAGAAAGGGGAAAGTAAGCCCTAAGAAAGGGCAAAAGAAAGCCCAAAGAAAGGGGAAAGAAAGCCCAAAGAAAGGGCAAAGAAAGCCAAAAGAAAGGGGAAAGAAAGCCCAAAGAAAGGGTAAAGAAAGCCCAAAGAAATCCCAAAGAAATCCCAAAGAAAGCCCAAAGAAAGCCCAAAGAAAGCCCAAAGGAAGCCCCAGGAAAGCCCAAAGAAAGCCCAAAAAAGCCCAAAGAAAGGGGAAAGAAAGCCCAAAGAAAGCCCAAAGAAAGCCCAAAGAAAGCCCAAAGACAGCCCAAAGAAAGCCCAAAGAAAGCCCAAAGAAAGGGGAAAGAAAGCCCAAAGAAAGGGGAAAGAAAGCCCAAAGAAAGGGAAAGAAAGCCCAAAGAAAGGGGAAAGAAAGCCAAAGAAAGGGGAAAGAAAGCCCAAAGAAAGGGGAAGGAAAGCCGAAAGAAAGGCCAAAGAAAGCCCAAAGAAAGCAGAATGAAAGGGAAAGAAAGCCCAAAGAAAGGGGAAAGAAAGCCCAAAGAAAGGGGAAAGAAAGCCAAAGAAAGCCAAAGAAAGCCCAAGAAGGGGAAAGAAAGCCCAAAGAAAGGGGAAAGAAAGGGGAAGATAGCCCAAAGAAAGCCAAAGAAAGGGGAAAGAAAGCCCAAAGAAAGTCCAAAGAAAGGGGAAAGAAAGCCCAAAGAAAGCCCAAAGAAAGGGGAAAGAAAGCCCAAAGAAAGCCCAAAGAAAGCCTAAAGAAAGAAGAAAGAAAGCCAAAAGAAAGCCGAAAGAAAGGGGAAAGAAAGCCAAAGAAAGCCCAAAGAAAGCCCAAAGAAAGGGGAAAGAAAGCCCAAAGAAAGCCCAAAGAAAGGGTAAAGAAAGCCCAAAGAAAGTATAAGAAAGCCCAAAGAAAGGCCAAAGAAAGCCAAAGAAAGGGGAAAGAAAGCCCAAAGAAAGGGAAAGAAAGCCCAAAGAAAGCCGAAAGAAAGGGGAAAGAAGCCCAAAGAAAGCCCAGAGAAAGCCCAAAGAAAGCCCAAAGAAAGCACAGAGAAAGCCCATATAAAGCCCAAAGAAAGCCCAAAGAAAGCCCAAAGAAAGCCCAAAGAAAGGGGAAGGAAAGCCAAAGAAAGCCAAAGAAAGCCCCAAGAAAGGGGAAAGAAAGCCAAAGAAAGGGGAAAGGAAGCCCAAAGAAGCCCAAAGAAAACCCAAAGAAAGCCAAAGAAAGCCCAAAGAAAGCCCAAAGGAAGCCCAAGGAAAGCCCAAAGAAAGCCCAAAGAAAGCCCAAAGAAATTCCAAAGAAAGCCCAAAGAAATCCCAAAGGAAGCCCAAGGAAAGCCCAAAGAAAGCCCAAAGAAAGCCCAAAGAAAGGGGAAAGAAAGCCCAAAGAAAAGCCCAAAGAAAGCCCAAAAAAAGGGAAAGAAAGCCCAAGAAAGCCCAAAGAAAGGAGAAAGAAGCCCAAAAAAAGCCCAAAGAAAGCCCAAAGAAAGCCCAGAGAAAGCCCATAGAAAGCCCAAAAAAAGCCCAAAGAAAGCCAAAGAAAGCCCAAAGAAAGGGGAAGGAAAGCCCAAAGAAAGCCCAAAGAAAGCCCAAAGAAAGCCCAAGAAAGGGGAAAGAAAGCCCAAAGAAAGGGGAAGGAAAGCCCAAAGAAAGCCCAAAGAAAGCCCCAAGAAAGGGAAAGAAAGCCCAAAGAAAGGGGAAAGGAAGCCCAAAGAAAGCCCAAAGAAAGCCCAAAGAAAGCCCAAAGAAAGCCCAAAGAAAGCCCAAAGGAAGCCCAAGGAAAGCCCAAAGAAAGCCCAAAGAAAGCCCAAAGAAAGGGAAGAAAGCCCAAGGAAATCCCAAAGAAAGCCCAAAGACAGCCCAAAGAAATCCCAAAGAAAGCCCAAAGAAAGGTGAAAGAAAGGGGAAAGAAAGCCCAAAGAAAGGGGAAAGAAAGCCCAAAGAAAGTGGAAAGAAATCCCAAAGAAAGGGGAAAGAAATCCCAAAGAAAGGGAAAGAAAGCCCAAGAAAGGGGAAAGAAATCCCAAAGAAAGGGGAAAGAAAGCCAAAGAAAGGGGAAAGAAAGCCCAAAGAAAGGGGAAAGAAAGCCCAAAGAAAGGGGAAAGAAAGCCCAAAGAAAGGGGAAAGAAAGCCCAAAAAAAGCCCAAAGAAAGCCCAAAGAAAGCCCAAAGAAAGCCCAAAGAAAGGGGAAAGAAAGCCCAAAGAAAGCCCAAAGAAAGGGGAAAGAAAGGGGAAGATAGCCAAAGAAAGCCCAAAGAAAGGGAAAGAAAGCCCAAAGAAAGTCCAAAGAAAGGGGAAAGAAAGCCCAAAGAAAGGGAAAAGAAAGCCCAAAGAAAGCCCTAAGAAAGCCTAAAGAAAGGGGAAATAAAGTGAAAAGAAAGCCCAAAGAAAGGGGAAAGAAAGCCCAAAGAAAGGGGAAAGAAAGCCCAAAAGAAAGGGGAAAGAAAGCCCAAAGAAAGCCAAAGAAAGCCCAAAGAAAGCCCAAAGAAAGGGGAAAGAAAGCCCAAAAAAAGCCCAAAGGAAGGGGAAAGAAAGCCCAAAGAAAGGGAAAGAAAGCCCAAAGAAAGGGAAAAAAAATGAGAAAGAAAGCCCAAAGAAAGCCCAAAGAAAGGGGAAAGAAAGCCCAAAGAAAGGGGAAAGAAAGCCCAAAGAAAGGGAAGAAAGCCCAAAGAAAGAGAAAGAAAGCCCAAAGAAAGCCCAAAGAAAGGGGAAAGTAAGCCCTAAGAAAGGGCAAAAGAAAGCCCAAAGAAAGGGGAAAGAAAGCCCAAAGAAAGGGCAAAGAAAGCCAAAGAAAGGGGAAAGAAAGCCCAAAGAAAGGGTAAAGAAAGCCCAAAGAAATCCCAAAGAAATCCAAAGAAAGCCCAAAGAAAGCCCAAAGAAAGCCCAAAGGAAGCCCCAGGAAAGCCCAAAGAAAGCCCAAAAAAGCCCAAAGAAAGGGGAAAGAAAGCCCAAAGAAAGCCCAAAGAAAGCCCAAAGAAAGCCCAAAGACAGCCCAAAGAAAGCCCAAAGAAAGCCCAAAGAAAGGGGAAAGAAAGCCCAAAGAAAGGGGAAAGAAAGCCCAAAGAAAGGGGAAAGAAAGCCCAAAGAAAGGGGAAAGAAAGCCAAAGAAAGGGAAAGAAAGCCCAAAGAAAGGGGAAGGAAAGCCGAAAGAAAGGCCAAAGAAAGCCCAAAGAAAGCAGAATGAAAGGAAAGAAAGCCCAAAGAAAGGGGAAAGAAAGCCCAAAGAAAGGGGAAAGAAAGCCCAAAGAAAGCCCAAAGAAAGCCCAAAGAAAGGGAAAGAAAGCCCAAAGAAAGGGGAAAGAAAGGGGAAGATAGCCCAAAGAAAGCCCAAAGAAAGGGGAAAGAAAGCCCAAAGAAAGTCCAAAGAAAGGGGAAAGAAAGCCAAAGAAAGCCAAAGAAAGGGGAAAGAAAGCCCAAAGAAAGCCCAAAGAAAGCCTAAAGAAAGAAGAAAGAAAGCCAAAAGAAAGCCGAAAGAAAGGGAAAGAAGCCCAAAGAAAGCCCAAAGAAAGCCCAAAGAAAGGGGAAAGAAAGCCCAAAGAAAGCCCAAAGAAAGGGTAAAGAAAGCCCAAAGAAGTATAAGAAAGCCCAAAGAAAGGCCAAAGAAAGCCCAAAGAAAGGGGAAAGAAAGCCCAAAGAAAGGGGAAAGAAAGCCCAAAGAAAGCCGAAAGAAAGGGGAAAGAAGCCCAAAGAAAGCCCAGAGAAAGCCCAAAGAAAGCCCAAAGAAAGCCCAGAGAAAGCCCATATAAAGCCCAAAGAAAGCCCAAAGAAAGCCCAAAGAAAGCCAAAGAAAGGGGAAGGAAAGCCCAAAGAAAGCCCAAAGAAAGCCCAAAGAAAGGGGAAAGAAAGCCCAAAGAAATCCCAAAGAAATTCCAAAGAAAGCCCAAAGAAAGCCAAAGGAAGCCCAAGGAAAGCCCAAAGAAAGCCAAAGAAAGCCCAAAGAAAGGGGAAAGAAAGCCCAAAGAAATCCCAAAGAAATTCCAAAGAAAGCCCAAAGAAAGCCCAAAGGAAGCCCAAGGAAAGCCCAAGAAAGCCCAAAGAAAGCCCAAGAAAGGGGAAAGAAAGCCCAAAGAAAGCCCAAAGAAAGCCCAAAGAAAGGGAAAGAAAGGGGAAAGAAAGCCAAAGAAAGGGAAAGAAAGCCCAAAGAAAGGGGAAAGAAATCCCAAAGAAAGGGGAAAGAAAGCCCAAAGAAATGGGAAAGAAAGCCCAAAGAAAGGGGAAAGAAAGCCCAAAGAAAGCCCAAAGAAAGGGGAAAGAAAGCCCGAAGAAAGGGGAAAGAAAGCCCAAAGAAAGGGGATAGAAAGCCCAAAGAAAGGGGAAAGAAAGCCCAAAGAAAGGGGAAATAAAGCCCAAAGAAAGCCCAAAGAAAGCCCAAAGAAAGCCTAAAGAAAGGGGAAAGAAAGCCCAAAGAAAGCCCAAAGAAAGGGGAAAGAAAGGGGAAGATAGCCCAAAGAAAGCCCAAGGAAAGGGAAAGTAAGCCCAAAGAAAGTCCAAAGTAAGGGAAAGAAAGCCCAAAGAAAGGGGAAAGAAAGCCCAAAGAAAGCCCAAAGAAAGCCTAAAGAAAGGGGAAAGAAAGCCAAAAGAAAGCCCAAAGAAAGGGAAAGAAAGCACAAAGAAAGCCCAAAGAAAGGGGAAAGAAAGCCCAAAGAATGCCCAAAGAAAGGGGAAAGAAAGCCCAAAGAAAGCCCAATGAAAGCCAAAAGAAAGGGAAGGAAAGCCTAAAGAAAGCCCAAAGAAAGCCAAAGAAAGCCGAAAGAAAGCCCAAAGAAAGCCCAAAGTAAGCCAAAGGAAGCTCAAAGAAAGCCCAAAGAAAGCCCAAAGAAAGGGGAAGAAAGCCCAAAGAAATCCCAAAGAAGGGGAAAGAAAGCCCAAAGACAGCCCAAAGAAAGCCCAAAGAAAGGGAAAGAAAGCCCAAAGAATGCCCAAAGAAAGGGGAAAGAAAGCAAAAAGAAAGCCAAAAGAAAGCCCAAAGAAAGCCAAAAGAAAGCCCAAAGAAAGGGGAAAGAAAGCCCAAAGAAAGGGGAAAGAAACCCAAAGAAAGCCGAAAGAAGGGAAAGAATCCCAAAGAAAGCCCAAAGAAAGCCCAAAGAAAGCCAGAGAAAGCCCATAGAAAGCCCAAAGAAAGCCCAAATAAAGCCCAAAGAAAGCCCAAAGAAAGGGAAGGAAAGCCCAAAGAAAGCCCAAAGAAAGCCCAAAGAAAGCCCAAAGAAAGGGGAAAGAAAGCCAAAGAAATCCCAAAGAAAGGGGAAAGAAAGCCCAAAGAAAGGGAAAGAAAGCTCAAAGAAAGCCAAAGAAAGGGGAAAGAAAGCCCAAAGAAAGGGGAAAGAAAGCCCAAAGAAAGCCCAAAGAAAGGGAAAGAAAGCCCAAAGAAAGCCCAAAGAAAGGGGAAAGAAAGCCCAAAGAAAGGGGAAAAAAAGCCCAAAGAAGCCCAAAGAAAGCCCAAAAAAAAGGGGAAAGAAAGCCCAAAGAAAGCCCAAAGAAAGGAGAAAGAAGCCCAAAAAAAGCCCAAAGAAAGCCCAAAGAAAGCCCAGAGAAAGCCCATAGAAAGCCCAAAAAAAGCCCAAAGAAAGCCCAAAGAAAGCCCAAAGAAAGGGGAAGGAAAGCCCAAAGAAAGCCCAAAGAAAGCCAAAGAAAGCCCAAAGAAAGGGACAAGAAAGCCAAAGAAAGGGGAAGGAAAGCCAAAGAAAGCCCAAAGAAAGCCCCAAGAAAGGGGAAAGAAAGCCCAAAGAAAGGGAAAGGAAGCCCAAAGAAAGCCCAAAGGAAAGCCCAAAGAAAGCCAAAGAAAGCCCAAGAAAGCCCAAAGGAAGCCCAAGGAAAGCCCAAAGAAAGCCCAAAGAAGCCCAAAGAAAGGGGAAAGAAAGCCCAAGGAAATCCAAAGAAAGCCCAAAGACAGCCCAAAGAAATCCCAAAGAAAGCCCAAAGAAAGGTGAAAGAAAGGGGAAAGAAAGCCCAAAGAAAGGGGAAAGAAAGCCCAAAGAAAGGGAAAGAAATCCCAAAGAAAGGGGAAAGAAATCCCAAAGAAAGGGGAAAGAAAGCCCAAAGAAAGGGGAAAGAAATCCCAAAGAAAGGGAAAGAAAGCCCAAAGAAAGGGGAAAGAAAGCCCAAAGAAAGGGGAAAGAAAGCCAAGAAAGGGGAAAGAAAGCCCAAAGAAAGGGGAAAGAAAGCCCAAAAAAAGCCCAAAGAAAGCCCAAAGAAAGCCCAAGAAAGCCCAAAGAAAGGGGAAAGAAAGCCCAAAGAAAGCCCAAAGAAAGGGGAAAGAAAGGGGAAGATAGCCCAAAGAAAGCCCAAAGAAAGGGAAAGAAAGCCCAAAGAAAGTCCAAAGAAAGGGGAAAGAAAGCCCAAAGAAAGGAAAAGAAAGCCAAAGAAAGCCCTAAGAAAGCCTAAAGAAAGGGGAAAGAAAGTGAAAAGAAAGCCCAAAGAAAGGGGAAAGAAAGCCCAAAGAAGGGGAAAGAAAGCCCAAAGAAAGGGGAAAGAAAGCCCAAAGAAAGGGGAAAGAAGCCCAAAAAAAGCCCAAAGAAAGCCCAAAGAAAGCCCAAAGAAAGCCCAAAGAAAGGGAAAGAAAGCCCAAAGAAAGCCCAAAGAAAGGGGAAAGAAAGGGGAAGATAGCCCAAAGAAAGCCCAAAGAAAAGGGGAAAGAAAGCCCAAAGAAAGTCCAAAGAAAGGGTAAGAAAGCCCAAACAAAGGGAAAAGAAAGCCCAAAGAAAGCCCAAAGAAAGCCTAAAGAAAGGGGAAGAAAGTGAAAAGAAAGCCCAAAGAAAGGGAAAGAAAAGCCCAAAGAAAGGGGAAAGAAAGCCCAAAGAAAGGGGAAAGAAAGCCCAAAGAATGCCCAAAGAAAGGGGAAGAAAGCCCAAAGAAGCCCAAAGAAAGCCCAAAGAAGGGGAAAGAAAGCCCAAAGAAAGGGGAAAGAAAGCCCAAAGAAAGCCAAAGAAAGGGGAAAGAAGCCCAAAGAAAGCCCAAAGAAGCCCAAAGAAGCCCAGAGAACGCCCAAAGAAAGCCAAAGAAAGCCCAGAGAAAAGCCCATATAAAGCCCATATAAAGCCCAAAGAAAGCCCAAAGAAAGCCCAAGAAAGCCCAAAGAAATTCCAAAGAAAGACCAAGAAAGCCCAAAGGAAGCCCAAGGAAAGCCCAAAGAAAGCCAAAGAAAGCCCAAAGAAAGCCCAAAGAAAGGGGAAAGAAACCCAAAGAAAGCCCAAAGAAAGCCCAAAGAAAGGGGAAAGAAATCCAAGAAAGGGGAAAGAAAGCCCAAAGAAATGGGAAGAAAGCCCAAAGAAAGGGGAAAGAAAGCCCAAAGAAAGCCAAAGAAAGCCCAAAGAAAGGGAAAGAAAGCCCGAAGAAAGGGGAAAGAAAGCCCAAAGAAAGGGGATAGAAAGCCCAAAGAAAGGGGAAAGAAAGCCCAAAGAAAGGGGAAATAAAGCCCAAAGAAAGCCAAAGAAAGCCCAAAGAAAGCCCAAAGAAAGGGGAAAGAAAGCCCAAAGAAAGCCCAAAGAAAGGGAAAGAAAGGGGAAGATAGCCCAAAGAAATGGGAAAGAAAGGGAAAGAAAGCCAAAGAAAGTTCAAAGAAAGGGGAAAGAAAGCCCAAGGAAAGGGGAAAGAAAGCCCAAAGAAGCCCAAAGAAAGGGGAAAGAAAGCCCAAAGAATCCCCAAAGAAAGGGGAAAGAAAGCCAAAAGAAAGCCCAAAGAAAGGGAAAGAAAGCACAAAGAAAGCCCAAAGAAAGGGGAAAGAAAGCACAAAGAAAGCCCAAGAAAGGGAAAGATAGCCCAAAGAAGCCCAAAGAAAGGGGAAAGAAAGCCCAAAGAAAGTCCAAAGAAAGGGGAAAGAAAGCCCAAAGAAAGGGAAAAGAAAGCCCAAAGAAAGCCCAAAGTAAGCCCAAAGGAAGCTCAAAGAAAGCCCAAAGAAAGCCCAAAGAAAGGGGAAAGAAAGCCCAAAGAAAAGCCCAAGAAAGGGGAAAGAAAGCCCAAAGGACAGCCCAAAGAAAGCCCAAAGAAAGGGGAAAGAAGCCCAAAGAATGCCCAAAAGAAAGGGGAAAGAAAGCAAAAAGAAAGCCAAAAGAAAGCCCAAAGAAAGCCCAAAGAAAGTCCAAAGAAAGGGGAAAGAAAGCCCAAAGAAAGGGGAAAGAAAGCCCAAAGAAATCCCAAAGAAAGGGGAAAGAATCCCAAAGAAAGCCCAAAGAAAGCCCAAAGAAAGCCCAGAGAAAGCCATAGAAAGCCCAAAGGAAAGCCCAAAGAAAGCCCAAAGAAAGCCCAAAGAAAGGGGAAGGAAAGCCCAAAGAAGCCCAAAGAAAGCCCAAAGAAAGGGGAAAGAAAGCCCAAAGAAATCCCAAAGAAAGCCCAAAGAAATCCCAAAGAAAGCCCAAAGAAAGGGAAAGAAAGCCCAAAGAAAGGGAAAGAAAGCCCAAAGAAAGCCAAAGAAAGCCCAAAGAAAGCCCAAAGAAAGCCAAAGAAAGGGGAAAGAAAGCCCAAAGAAAGCCCAAAGAAAGGGGAAAGAAAGGGGAAGATAGCCCAAAGAAAGCCCAAAGAAAGCCCAAAGAAAGGGGAAAGAAAGCCCAAAGAAAGTCCAAAGAAAGGGGAAAGAAAGCCCAAAGAAAGCCCAAAGAAAGGGGAAAGAAAGCCCAAAGAAAGCCTAAAGAAAGGGGAAAGAAAGCCAAAAGAAAGCCCAAGAAAGGGGAAAGAAAGCCCAAAGAAAGCCCAAAGAAAGCCCAAACAAAGCCCAAGAAAGCCCAAAGAAAGGGGAAAGAAACCCCAAAGAAAGCCAAAGAAAGCCCAAAGAAAGGGGAAAGAAAGCCCAAAGAAAGGGGAAGAAAGCCCAAAGAAAGCCGAAAGAAAGCCCAAGAAAGCCTAAAGGAAGGGGGAAAGAAAGCCCAAAGAAAGCGCAAAAAAAGCCCAAAGAAAGCCCAAAGAAAGCCCAAAGAAAGCCCAAAGAAAGCCCAAAGAAAGCCCAATGAAAGCCCAAAGAAAGCCCAAAGAAATGGGAAAGAAAGGGGAAGATAGCCCAAAGAAAGCCCAAAGAAAGGGGAAAGAAAGCCAAAGAAAGTCCAAAGAAAGGGGAAAGAAAGCCCAAAGAAAGGGAAAAGAAAGCCCAAAGAAAGCCCAAAGAAAGCCTAAAGAAAGGGGAAAGAAAGTGAAAAGAAAGCCCAAAGAAAGGGGAAAGAAAGCCCAAAGAAAGCCCAAAGAAAGCCCAAAGAAAGGGGAAAGAAAGCCCAAAGAATGCCCAAAGAAAGGGGAAAGAAAGCCCAAAGAAAGCCCAAAGAAAGCCCAAAGAAAGGGGAAAGAAAGCCCAAAGAAAGGGGAAAGAAAGCCGAAAGAAAGCCCAAAGAAAGGGGAAAGAAGCCCAGAGAAAGCCCAAAGAAAGCCCAAAGAAAGCCCAGAGAAAGCCCATATAAAGCCCAAAGAAAGCACAAAGAAAGCCCAAAGAAAGACCAAAGAAAGGGGAAGGAAAGCCCAAAGAAAGCCCAAAGAAAGCCCAAATAAAGCCCAAAGAAAGCCCAAAGAAAGGGGAAAGCCCAAAGAAAGGGGAAAGAAAGCCCAAAGAAAGGGGAAAGAAAGCCCTACGAAAGGGGAAAGAAAGCCCAAAGAAAGGGGAAAGAAAGCCCAAACAAAGCCCAAAGGAAGCCCAAGGAAAGCCCAAAGAAAGCCCAAAGAAAGCCCAAAGAAAGGGGAAAGAAAGCCCAAAGAAAGCCCAAAGAAAGGGGAAAGAAAGCCCAAAGAAAGGGGAAAGAAAGGGGAGAGAAAGCCCAAAGAAAGGGAAAAGAAAGCCCAAAGAAAGCCCAAAGAAAGCCTAAAGAAAGGGGAAAGAAAGTGAAAAGAAAGCCCAAAGAAAGGGGAAAGAAAGCCCAAAGAAAGGGGAAAGAAAGCCCAAAGAAAGGGGAAAGAAAGCCCAAAGAATGCCCAAAGAAAGGGGAAAGAAAGCCCAAAGAAAGCCCAAAGAAAGCCCAAAGAATGCCCAAAGAAAGGGGAAAGAAAGCCCAAAGAAAGGGGAAAGAAAGCCCAAAGGAAGCCCAAAGAAAGGGGAAAGAAGCCCAAAGAAAGCCCAAAGAAAGCCCAAAGAAAGCCCAGAGAAAGCCCAAAGAAAGCCCAAAGAAAGCCCAAAGAAAGCCCAAAGAAAGGGGAAGGAAAGCCCAAAGAAAGCCCAAAGAAAGCCCAAAGAAAGCCCAAAGAAAGGGGAAAGAAAGGGGAAAGAAAGCCCAAAGAAAGGGGAAAGAAAGCCCAAAGAAAGGGGAAAGAAATCCCAAAGAAATCCCAAAGAAATTCCAAAGAAAGCCCAAAGGAAGCCCAAAGGAAGCCCAAGGAAAGCCCAAAGAAAGCCCAAAGAAAGCCCAAAGAAAGGGGAAAGAAAGCCCAAAGAAAGCCCAAAGAAAGCCCAAAGAAAGCCCAAAGAAAGGGGAAAGAAAGGGGAAAGAAAGCCCAAAGAAAGGGGAAAGAAAGTCCAAAGAAAGGGGAAAGAAAGCCCAAAGAAAGGGGAAAGAAAGCCAAAGAAATGGGAAATAAAGCCCAAAGAAAGCCTAAAGAAAGCCCAAAGAAAGCCTAAAGAAAGGGGAAAGAAAGCCCAAAGAAAGCCCAAAGAAAGGGGAAAGAAAGCAAAAAGAAAGCCAAAAGAAAGCCCAAAGAAAGCCAAAAGAAAGCCCAAAGAAAGGGGAAAGAAAGCCCAAAGAAAGGGGAAAGAAAGCCCAAAGAAAGCCCAAAGAAAGGGGAAAGAAGCCCAAAGAAAGCCCAAAGAAAGCCCAAAGAAAGCCCAGAGAAAGCCCAAAGAAAGCCCAGAGAAAGCCCATATAAATCCCATATAAAGCCCAAAGAAAGCCCAAAGAAAGCCCAAAGAAAGCCCAAAGAAATTACAAAGAAAGCCCAAAGAAAGCCCAAAGGAAGCCCAAGGAAAGCCCAAAGAAAGCCCAAAGAAAGCCCAAAGAAAGGGGAAAGAAAGCCCAAAGAAAGCACAAAGAAAGGTTAAAGAAAGGGGAAAGAAAGCACAAAGAAAGCCCAAAGAAAGGGGAAAGAAAGCCCAAAGAATGCCCAAAGAAAGGGGAAAGAAAGCCCAAAGAAAGCCCAATGAAAGCCAAAAGAAAGGGGAAGGAAAGCCCAAAGAAAGCCCAAAGAAAGCCCAAAGAAAGCCGAGAGAAAGCCCAAAGAAAGCCCAAAGTAAGCCCAAAGGAAGCTCAAAGAAAGCCCAAAGAAAGCCCAAAGAAAGGGGAAAGAAAGCCCAAAGAAATCCCAAAGAAAGGGGAAAGAAAGCCCAAAGACAGCCCAAAGAAAGCCCAAAGAAAGGGGAAAGAAAGCCCAAAGAATGCCCAAAGAAAGGGGAAAGAAAGCAAAAAGAAAGCCAAAAGAAAGCCCAAAGAAAGCCAAAAGAAAGCCCAAAGAAAGGGGAAAGAAAGCCCAAAGAAAGGGGAAAGAAAGCCCAAAGAAAGCCGAAAGAAAGGGGAAAGAATCCCAAAGAAAGCCCAAAGAAAGCCCAAAGAAAGCCCAGAGAAAGCCCATAGAAAGCCCAAAGAAAGCCCAAATAAAGCCCAAAGAAAGCCCAAAGAAAGGGGAAGGAAAGCCCAAAGAAAGCCCAAAGAAAGCCCAAAGAAAGGGGAAAGAAAGCCCAAAGAAACCCCAAAGAAAGAGGAAAGAAAGCCCAAAGAAAGGGGAAAGAAAGCTCAAAGAAAGCCCAAAGAAAGGGGAAAGAAAGCCCAAAGAAAGGGGAAAGAAAGCCCAAAGAAAGCCCAAAGAAAGGGAAAAGAAAGCCGAAAGCCCAAAGAAACCCCAAAGAAAGAGGAAAGAAAGCCCAAAGAAAGGGGAAAGAAAGCTCAAAGAAAGCCCAAAGAAAGGGGAAAGAAAGCCCAAAGAAAGGGGAAAGAAAGCCCAAAGAAAGCCCAAAGAAAGGGAAAAGAAAGCCCAAAGAAAGCCCAAAGAAAGGGGAAAGAAAGCCCAAAGAAAGGGGAAAGAAAGCCCAAAGAAAGCCCAAAGAAAGCCCAAAGAAAGGGGAAAGAAAGCCCAAAGAAAGCCCAAAGAAAGGAGAAAGAAGCCCAAAAAAAGCCCAAAGAAAGCCCAAAGAAAGCCCAGAGAAAGCCCATAGAAAGCCCAAAAAAAGCCCAAAGAAAGCCCAAAGAAAGCCCAAAGAAAGGGGAAGGAAAGCCCAAAGAAAGCCCAAAGAAAGCCCAAAGAAAGCCCAAAGAAAGCCCAAAGAAATCCCAAAGAAAGCGGAAAGAAAGCCCAAGGAAAGCCCAAAGAAAGCCCAAAGAAAGCCCAAAGAAAGCCCCAAGAAAGGGGAAAGAAAGCCCAAAGAAAGGGGAAAGGAAGCCCAAAGAAAGCCCAAAGAAAGGGGAAAGAAAGCCCAAAGAAAGCCCAATGAAAGCCAAAAGAAAGGGGAATGAAAGCCCAAAGAAAGGGGAAAGAAAGCCCAAAGAAAGCCGAAAGAAAGCCCAAAGAAAGCCCAAAGTAAGCCCAAAGGAAGCTCAAAGAAAGCCCAAAGAAAGCCCAAAGAAAGGGGAAAGAAAGCCCAAAGAAAGCCCAAAGAAAGGGGAAAGAAAGCCCAAAGACAGCCCAAAGAAAGCCCAAAGAAAGGGGAAAGAAAGCCCAAAGAATGCCCAAAGAAAGGGGAAAGAAAGCAAAAAGAAAGCCAAAAGAAAGCCCAAAGAAAGCCCAAAGAAAGTCCAAAGAAAGGGGAAAGAAAGCCCAAAGAAAGCCCAAAGAAAGTCCAAAGAAAGGGGAAAGAAAGCCCAAAGAAAGGGGAAAGAAAGCCCAAAGAAATCCCAAAGAAAGGGGAAAGAATCCCAAAGAAAGCCCAAAGAAAGCCCAAAGAAAACCCAGAGAAAGCCCATAGAAAGCCCAAAGAAAGCCCAAAGAAAGCCCAGAGAAAGCCCAAAGAAAGGGGAAGGAAAGCCCAAAGAAAGCCCAAAGAAAGCCCAAAGAAAGGGTAAAGAAAGCCCAAAGAAATCCCAAAGAAAGCCCAAAGAAAGGGGAAAGAAAGCCCAAAGAAAGGGGAAAGAAAGCCCAAAGAAAGGGGAAAGAAAGCCCAAAGAAAGCCCAAAGAAAGCCCAAAGAAAGCCCAAAGAAAGGGGAAAGAAAGCCCAAAGAAAGCCCAAAGAAAGGGGAAAGAAAGGGGAAGATAGCCCAAAGAAAGCCCAAAGAAAGCCCAAAGAAAGGGGAAAGAAAGCCCCAAGAAAGTCCAAAGAAAGGGGAAAGAAAGCCCAAAGAAAGCCCAAAGAAAGGGGAAAGAAAGCCCAAAGAAAGCCTAAAGAAAGGGGAAAGAAAGCCAAAAGAAAGCCCAAAGAAAGGGGAAAGAAAGCCCAAAGAAAGCCCAAAGAAAGCCCAAACAAAGCCCAAAGAAAGCCCAAAGAAAGGGGAAAGAAACCCCAAAGAAAGGCCAAAGAAAGCCCAAAGAAAGCCCAAAGAAAGGGGAAAGAAAGCCCAAAGAAAGCCGAAAGAAAGCCCAAAGAAAGCCTAAAGGAAGGGGAAAGAAAGCCCAAAGAAAGCGCAAAAAAAGCCCAAAGAAAGCCCAAAGAAAGCCCAAAGAAAGCCCAAAGAAAGCCCAAAGAAAGCCCAAAGAAAGCCCAAAGAAATGGGAAAGAAAGGGGAAGATAGCCCAAAGAAAGCCCAAAGAAAGGGGAAAGAAAGCCCAAAGAAAGTCCAAAGAAAGGGGAAAGAAAGCCCAAAGAAAGGGAAAAGAAAGCCCAAAGAAAGCCCAAAGAAAGCCTAAAGAAAGGGGAAAGAAAGTGAAAAGAAAGCCCAAAGAAAGGGGAAAGAAAGCCCAAAGAAAGCCCAAAGAAAGCCCAAAGAAAGGGGAAAGAAAGCCCAAAGAATGCCCAAAGAAAGGGGAAAGAAAGCCCAAAGAAAGCCCAAAGAAAGCCCAAAGAAAGGGGAAAGAAAGCCCAAAGAAAGGGGAAAGAAAGCCGAAAGAAAGCCCAAAGAAAGGGGAAAGAAGCCCAGAGAAAGCCCAAAGAAAGCCCAAAGAAAGCCCAGAGAAAGCCCATATAAAGCCCAAAGAAAGCCCAAAGAAAGCCCAAAGAAAGACCAAAGAAAGGGGAAGGAAAGCCCAAAGAAAGCCCAAAGAAAGCCCAAATAAAGCCCAAAGAAAGCCCAAAGAAAGGGGAAAGAAAGCCCAAAGAAAGGGGAAAGAAAGCCCAAAGAAAGGGGAAAGAAAGCCCCACGAAAGGGGAAAGAAAGCCCAAAGAAAGGGGAAAGAAAGCCCAAACAAAGCCCAAAGGAAGCCCAAGGAAAGCCCAAAGAAAGCCCAAAGAAAGCCCAAAGAAAGGGGAAAGAAAGCCCAAAGAAAGCCCAAAGAAAGGGGAAAGAAAGCCCAAAGAAAGCGGAAAGAAAGGGGAAAGAAAGCCCAAAGAAAGGGAAAAGAAAGCCCAAAGAAAGCCCAAAGAAAGCCTAAAGAAAGGGGAAAGAAAGTGAAAAGAAAGCCCAAAGAAAGGGGAAAGAAAGCCCAAAGAAAGGGGAAAGAAAGCCCAAAGAAAGGGGAAAGAAAGCCCAAAGAAAGCCCAAAGAAAGGGGAAAGAAGCCCATAGAAAGCCCAAAGAAAGCCCAAAGAAAGCCCAGAGAAAGCCCAAAGAAAGCCCAAAGAAAGCCCAAAGAAAGCCCAAAGAAAGGGGAAGGAAAGCCCAAAGAAAGCCCAAAGAAAGCCCAAAGAAAGCCCAAAGAAAGGGGAAAGAAAGGGGAAAGAAAGCCCAAAGAAAGGGGAAAGAAAGCCCAAAGAAAGGGGAAAGAAATCCCAAAGAAATCCCAAAGAAATTCCAAAGAAAGCCCAAAGAAAGCCCAAAGGAAGCCCAAGGAAAGCCCAAAGAAAGCCCAAAGAAAGCCCAAAGAAAGGGGAAAGAAAGCCCAAAGAAAGCCCAAAGAAAGCCCAAAGAAAGCCCAAAGAAAGCCCAAAGAAAGGGGAAAGAAAGGGGAAAGAAAGCCCAAAGAAAGGGGAAAGAAAGTCCAAAGAAAGGGGAAAGAAAGCCCAAAGAAAGGGGAAAGAAAGCCCAAAGAAATGGGAAAGAAAGCCCAAAGAAAGGGGAAAGAAAGCCCAAAGAAAGCCCAAAGAAAGGGGAAAGAAAGCCCGAAGAAAGGGGAAAGAAAGCCCAAAGAAAGGGGATAGAAAGCCCAAAGAAAGGGGAAAGAAAGCCCAAAGAAAGGGGAAATAAAGCCCAAAGAAAGCCCAAAGAAAGCCCAAAGAAAGCCTAAAGAAAGGGGAAAGAAAGCCCAAAGAAAGCCCAAAGAAAGGGGAAAGAAAGCAAAAAGAAAGCCAAAAGAAAGCCCAAAGAAAGCCAAAAGAAAGCCCAAAGAAAGGGGAAAGAAAGCCCAAAGAAAGGGGAAAGAAAGCCCAAAGAAAGCCCAAAGAAAGGGGAAAGAAGCCCAAAGAAAGCCCAAGAAAGCCCAAAGAAAGCCCAGAGAAAGCCCAAAGAAAGCCCAAAGAAAGCCCAGAGAAAGCCCATATAAAGCCCATATAAAGCCCAAAGAAAGCCCAAAGAAAGCCCAAAGAAAGCCCAAAGAAATTACAAAGAAAGCCCAAAGAAAGCCCAAAGGAAGCCCAAGGAAAGCCCAAAGAAAGCCCAAAGAAAGCCCAAAGAAAGGGGAAAGAAAGCCCAAAGAAAGCACAAAGAAAGCCCAAAGAAAGCCCAAAGAAAGGTTAAAGAAAGGGGAAAGAAAGCCCAAAGAAAGGGGAAAGAAAGCCCAAAGAAAGGGGAAAGAAAGCCTAAAGAAAGGGGAAAGAAAGCCAAAAGAAAGCCCAAAGAAAGGGGAAAGAAAGCACAAAGAAAGCCCAAAGAAAGGGGAAAGAAAGCCCAAAGAATGCCCAAAGAAAGGGGAAAGAAAGCCCAAAGAAAGCCCAATGAAAGCCAAAAGAAAGGGGAAGGAAAGCCCAAAGAAAGCCCAAAGAAAGCCGAAAGAAAGCCCAAAGAAAGCCCAAAGTAAGCCCAAAGGAAGCTCAAAGAAAGCCCAAAGAAAGCCAAAAGAAAGGGGAAAGAAAGCCCAAAGAAATCCCAAAGAAAGGGGAAAGAAAGCCCAAAGACAGCCCAAAGAAAGCCCAAAGAAAGGGGAAAGAAAGCCCAAAGAATGCCCAAAGAAAGGGGAAAGAAAGCAAAAAGAAAGCCAAAAGAAAGCCCAAAGAAAGCCAAAAGAAAGCCCAAAGAAAGGGGAAAGAAAGCCCAAAGAAAGGGGAAAGAAAGCCCAAAGAAAGCCGAAAGAAAGGGGAAAGAATCCCAAAGAAAGCCCAAAGAAAGCCCAAAGAAAGCCCAGAGAAAGCCCATAGAAAGCCCAAAGACAGCCCAAAGAAAGCCCAAAGAAAGCCCAAAGAAAGCCCAAAGAAAGGGGAAGGAAAGCCCAAAGAAAGCCCAAAGAAAGCCCAAAGAAAGGGGAAAGAAAGCCCAAAGAAATCCCAAAGAAAGGGGAAAGAAAGCCCAAAGAAAGGGGAAAGAAAGCTCAAAGAAAGCCCAAAGAAAGGGGAAAGAAAGCCCAAAGAAAGGGGAAAGAAAGCCCAAAGAAAGCCCAAAGAAAGGGGAAAGAAATCCCAAAGAAAGCCCAAAGAAAGGGGAAAGAAAGCCCAAAGAAAGGGGAAAGAAAGCCCAAAGAAAGCCCAAAGAAAGCCCAAAGAAAGGGGAAAGAAATCCCAAAGAAAGCCCAAAGAAAGGAGAAAGAAGCCCAAAAAAAGCCCAAAGAAAGCCCAAAGAAAGCCCAGAGAAAGCCCATAGAAAGCCCAAAAAAAGCCCAAAGAAAGCCCAAAGAAAGCCCAAAGAAAGGGGAAGGAAAGCCCAAAGAAAGCCCAAAGAAAGCCCAAAGAAAGCCCAAAGAAAGCCCAAAGAAAGCCCAAAGAAAGCGGAAAGAAAGCCCAAAGAAAGGGGAAAGAGAGCCCAAAGAAAGCCCAAAGAAAGC
Source organism: Columba livia (assembly GCF_036013475.1). Taxonomy (NCBI): domain Eukaryota; kingdom Metazoa; phylum Chordata; class Aves; order Columbiformes; family Columbidae; genus Columba; species Columba livia. Next base: position 56,736 of record NW_027043432.1, read on the forward strand.
CCCAAGAAAGGGGAAAGAAAGCCCAAAGAAAGGGGAAAGGAAGCCCAAAGTAAGCCCAAAGGAAGCTCAAAGAAAGCCCAAAGAAAGCCCAAAGAAAGGGGAAAGAAAGCCCAAAGAAATCCCAAAGAAAGGGGAAAGAAAGCCCAAAGACAGCCCAAAGAAAGCCCAAAGAAAGGGGAAAGAAAGCCCAAAGAATGCCCAAAGAAAGGGGAAAGAAAGCAAAAAGAAAGCCAAAAGAAAGCCCAAAGAAAGCCAAAAGAAAGCCCAAAGAAAGGGGAAAGAAAGCCCAAAGAAAGGGGAAAGAAAGCCCAAAGAAAGCCGAAAGAAAGGGGAAAGAATCCCAAAGAAAGCCCAAAGAAAGCCCAAAGAAAGCCCAGAGAAAGCCCATAGAAAGCCCAAAGAAAGCCCAAATAAAGCCCAAAGAAAGCCCAAAGAAAGGGGAAGGAAAGCCCAAAGAAAGCCCAAAGAAAGCCCAAAGAAAGCCCAAAGAAAGGGGAAAGAAAGCCCAAAGAAATCCCAAAGAAAGGGGAAAGAAAGCCCAAAGAAAGGGGAAAGAAAGCTCAAAGAAAGCCCAAAGAAAGGGGAAAGAAAGCCCAAAGAAAGGGGAAAGAAAGCCCAAAGAAAGCCCAAAGAAAGGGGAAAGAAAGCCCAAAGAAAGCCCAAAGAAAGGGGAAAGAAAGCCCAAAGAAAGGGGAAAGAAAGCCCAAAGAAAGCCCTAAGAAAGCCCAAAGAAAGGGGAAAGAAAGCCCAAAGAAAGCCCAAAGAAAGGAGAAAGAAGCCCAAAAAAAGCCCAAAGAAAGCCCAAAGAAAGCCCAGAGAAAGCCCATAGAAAGCCCAAAAAAAGCCCAAAGAAAGCCCAAAGAAAGCCCAAAGAAAGGGGAAGGAAAGCCCAAAGAAAGCCCAAAGAAAGCCCAAAGAAAGCCCAAAGAAAGCCCAAAGAAAGCGGAAAGAAAGCCCAAAGAAAGGGGAAAGAAAGCCCAAAGAAAGCCCAAAGAAAGCCCCAAGAAAGGGGAAAGAAAGCCCAAAGAAAGGGGAAAGGAAGCCCAAAGAAAGCCCAAAGAAAGCCCAAAGAAAGCCCAAAGAAAGCCCAAAGGAAGCCCAAGGAAAGCCCAAAGAAAGCCCAAAGAAAGCCCAAAGAAAGGGGAAAGAAAGCCCAAGGAAATCCCAAAGAAAGCCCAAAGACAGCCCAAAGAAATCCCAAAGAAAGCCCAAAGAAAGGTGAAAGAAAGGGGAAAGAAAGCCCAAAGAAAGGGGAAAGAAAGCCCAAAGAAAGGGGAAAGAAAGCCCAAAGAAAGGGGAAAGAAAGCCCAAAGAAAGTGGAAAGAAATCCCAAAGAAAGGGGAAAGAAATCCCAAAGAAAGGGGAAAGAAAGCCCAAAGAAAGGGGAAAGAAATCCCAAAGAAAGGGGAAAGAAAGCCCAAAGAAAGGGGAAAGAAAGCCCAAAGAAAGGGGAAAGAAAGCCCAAAGAAAGGGGAAAGAAAGCCCAAAGAAAGGGGAAAGAAAGCCCAAAAAAAGCCCAAAGAAAGGGGAAAGAAAGCCCAAAGAAAGCCCAAAGAAAGGGGAAAGAAAGCCCAAAGAAAGCCCAAAGAAAGGGGAAAGAAAGGGGAAGATAGCCCAAAGAAAGCCCAAAGAAAGGGGAAAGAAAGCCCAAAGAAAGTCCAAAGAAAGGGGAAAGAAAGCCCAAAGAAAGGGAAAAGAAAGCCCAAAGAAAGCCCAAAGAAAGCCTAAAGAAAGGGGAAAGAAAGTGAAAAGAAAGCCCAAAGAAAGGGGAAAGAAAGCCCAAAGAAAGGGGAAAGAAAGCCCAAAGAAAGGGGAAAGAAAGCCCAAAGAATGCCCAAAGAAAGGGGAAAGAAAGCCCAAAGAAAGCCCAAAGAAAGCCCAAAGAAAGGGGAAAGAAAGCCCAAAGAAAGGGGAAAGAAAGCCCAAAGAAAGCCCAAAGAAAGGGGAAAGAAGCCCATATAAAGCCCAAAGAAAGCCCAAAGAAAGCCCAGAGAAAGCCCAAAGAAAGCCCAAAGAAAGCCCAGAGAAAGCACATATAAAGCCCATATAAAGCCCAAAGAAAGCCCAAAGAAAGCCCAAAGAAAGCCCAAAGAAATTCCAAAGAAAGCCCAAAGAAAGCCCAAAGGAAGCCCAAGGAAAGCCCAAAGAAAGCCCAAAGAAAGCCCAAAGAAAGGGGAAAGAAAGCCCAAAGAAAGCCCAAAGAAAGCCCAAAGAAAGCCCAAAGAAAGGGGAAAGAAAGCCCAAAGAAAGGGGAAAGAAAGCCCAAAGAAAGGGGAAAGAAATCCCAAAGAAAGGGGAAAGAAAGCCCAAAGAAATGGGAAAGAAAGCCCAAAGAAAGGGGAAAGAAAGCCCAAAGAAAGCCCAAAGAAAGCCCAAAGAAAGGGGAAAGAAAGCCCGAAGAAAGGGGAAAGAAAGCCCAAAGAAATGGGATAGAAAGCCCAAAGAAAGGGGAAAGAAAGCCCAAAGAAAGGGGAAATAAAGCCCAAAGAAAGCCCAAAGAAAGCCCAAAGAAAGCCCAAAGAAAGGGGAAAGAAAGCCCAAAGAAAGCCCAAAGAAAGGGGAAAGAAAGGGGAAGATAGCCCAAAGAAATGGGAAAGAAAGGGGAAAGAAAGCCCAAAGAAAGTTCAAAGAAAGGGGAAAGAAAGCCCAAGGAAAGGGGAAAGAAAGCCCAAAGAAAGCCCAAAGAAAGGGGAAAGAAAGCCCAAAGAATCCCCAAAGAAAGGGGAAAGAAAGCCAAAAGAAAGCCCAAAGAAAGGGGAAAGAAAGCACAAAGAAAGCCCAAAGAAAGGGGAAAGAAAGCCCAAAGAATGCCCAAAGAAAGGGGAAAGAAAGCCCAAAGAAAGCCCAATGAAAGCCAAAAGAAAGGGGAATGAAAGCCCAAAGAAAGGGGAAAGTAAGCCCAAAGAAAGCCGAAAGAAAGCCCAAAGAAAGCCCAAAGTAAGCCCAAAGGAAGCTCAAAGAAAGCCCAAAGAAAGCCCAAAGAAAGGGGAAAGAAAGCCCAAAGAAAGCCCAAAGAAAGGGGAAAGAAAGCCCAAAGACAGCCCAAAGAAAGCCCAAAGAAAGGGGAAAGAAAGCCCAAAGAATGCCCAAAGAAAGGGGAAAGAAAGCAAAAAGAAAGCCAAAAGAAAGCCCAAAGAAAGCCCAAAGAAAGTCCAAAGAAAGGGGAAAGAAAACCCAAAGAAAGGGGAAAGAAAGCCCAAAGAAATCCCAAAGAAAGGGGAAAGAATCCCAAAGAAAGCCCAAAGAAAGCCCAAAGAAAGCCCAGAGAAAGCCCATAGAAAGCCCAAAGAAAGCCCAAAGAAAGCCCAAAGAAAGCCCAAAGAAAGGGGAAGGAAAGCCCAAAGAAAGCCCAAAGAAAGCCCAAAGAAAGGGGAAAGAAAGCCCAAAGAAATCCCAAAGAAAGCCCAAAGAAAGGGGAAAGAAAGCCCAAAGAAAGGGGAAAGAAAGCCCAAAGAAAGGGGAAAGAAAGCCCAAAGAAAGCCCAAAGAAAGCCCAAAGAAAGCCCAAAGAAAGGGGAAAGAAAGCCCAAAGAAAGCCCAAAGAAAGGGGAAAGAAAGGGGAAGATAGCCCAAAGAAAGCCCAAAGAAAGCCCAAAGAAAGGGGAAAGAAAGCCCAAAGAAAGTCCAAAGAAAGGGGAAAGAAAGCCCAAAGAAAGCCCAAAGAAAGGGGAAAGAAAGCCCAAAGAAAGCCTAAAGAAAGGGGAAAGAAAGCCAAAAGAAAGCCCAAAGAAAGGGGAAAGAAAGCCCAAAGAAAGCCCAAAGAAAGCCCAAACAAAGCCCAAAGAAAGCCCAAAGAAAGGGGAAAGAAACCCCAAAGAAAGCCCAAAGAAAGCCCAAAGAAAGGGGAAAGAAAGACCAAAGAAAGGGGAAAGAAAGCCCAAAGAAAGCCGAAAGAAAGCCCAAAGAAAGCCTAAAGGAAGGGGAAAGAAAGCCCAAAGAAAGCGCAAAAAAAGCCCAAAGAAAGCCCAAAGAAAGCCCAAAGAAAGCCCAAAGAAAGCCCAAAGAAAGCCCAATGAAATGGGAAAGAAAGGGGAAGATAGCCCAAAGAAAGCCCAAAGAAAGGGGAAAGAAAGCCCAAAGAAAGTCCAAAGAAAGGGGAAAGAAAGCCCAAAGAAAGGGAAAAGAAAGCCCAAAGAAAGCCCAAAGAAAGCCTAAAGAAAGGGGAAAGAAAGTGAAAAGAAAGCCCAAAGAAAGGGGAAAGAAAGCCCAAAGAAAGCCCAAAGAAAGCCCAAAGAAAGGGGAAAGAAAGCCCAAAGAATGCCCAAAGAAAGGGGAAAGAAAGCCCAAAGAAAGCCCAAAGAAAGGGGAAAGAAAGCCCAAAGAAAGGGGAAAGAAAGCCGAAAGAAAGCCCAAAGAAAGGGGAAAGAAGCCCAGAGAAAGCCCAAAGAAAGCCCAAAGAAAGCCCAGAGAAAGCCCATATAAAGCCCAAAGAAAGCCCAAAGAAAGCCCAAAGAAAGACCAAAGAAAGGGGAAGGAAAGCCCAAAGAAAGCCCAAAGAAAGCCCAAATAAAGCCCAAAGAAAGCCCAAAGAAAGGGGAAAGAAAGCCCAAAGAAAGGGGAAAGAAAGCCCAAAGAAAGGGGAAAGAAAGCCCAAACAAAGCCCAAAGGAAGCCCAAGGAAAGCCCAAAGAAAGCCCAAAGAAAGCCCAAAGAAAGGGGAAAGAAAGCCCAAAGAAAGCCCAAAGAAAGGGGAAAGAAAGCCCAAAGAAAGGGGAAAGAAAGGGGAAAGAAAGCCCAAAGAAAGGGAAAAGAAAGCCCAAAGAAAGCCCAAAGAAAGCCTAAAGAAAGGGGAAAGAAAGTGAAAAGAAAGCCCAAAGAAAGGGGAAAGAAAGGCCAAAGAAAGGGGAAAGAAAGCCCAAAGAAAGGGGAAAGAAAGCCCAAAGAATGCCCAAAGAAAGGGGAAAGAAAGCCCAAAGAAAGCCCAAAGAAAGCCCAAAGAAAGCCCAAAGAAAGGGGAAAGAAAGCCCAAAGAAAGGGGAAAGAAAGCCCAAAGAAAGCCCAAAGAAAGGGGAAAGAAGCCCAAAGAAAGCCCAAAGAAAGCCCAAAGAAAGCCCAGAGAAAGCCCAAAGAAAGCCCAAAGAAAGCCCAAAGAAAGCCCAAAGAAAGGGGAAGGAAAGCCCAAAGAAAGCCCAAAGAAAGCCCAAAGAAAGCCCAAAGAAAGGGGAAAGAAAGGGGAAAGAAAGCCCAAAGAAAGGGGAAAGAAAGCCCAAAGAAAGGGGAAAGAAATCCCAAAGAAATCCCAAAGAAATTCCAAAGAAAGCCCAAAGAAAGCCCAAAGGAAGCCCAAGGAAAGCCCAAAGAAAGCCCAAAGAAAGCCCAAAGAAAGGGGAAAGAAAGCCCAAAGAAAGCCCAAAGAAAGCCCAAAGAAAGCCCAAAGAAAGGGGAAAGAAAGGGGAAAGAAAGCCCAAAGAAAGGGGAAAGAAAGTCCAAAGAAAGGGGAAAGAAAGCCCAAAGAAAGGGGAAAGAAAGCCCAAAGAAATGGGAAAGAAAGTCCAAAGAAAGGGGAAAGAAAGCCCAAAGAAAGCCCAAAGAAAGGGGAAAGAAAGCCCGAAGAAAGGGGAAAGAAAGCCCAAAGAAAGGGGATAGAAAGCCCAAAGAAAGGGGAAAGAAAGCCCAAAGAAAGGGGAAATAAAGCCCAAAGAAAGCCCAAAGAAAGCCCAAAGAAAGCCTAAAGAAAGGGGAAAGAAAGCCCAAAGAAAGCCCAAAGAAAGGGGAAAGAAAGGGGAAGATAGCCCAAAGAAAGCCCAAAGAAAGGGGAAAGAAAGCCCAAAGAAAGTCCAAAGTAAGAGGAAAGAAAGCCCAAAGAAAGGGGAAAGAAAGCCCAAAGAAAGCCCAAAGAAAGCCTAAAGAAAGGGGAAAGAAAGCCAAAAGAAAGCCCAAAGAAAGGGGAAAGAAAGCACAAAGAAAGCCCAAAGAAAGGGGAAAGAAAGCCCAAAGAATGCCCAAAGAAAGGGGAAAGAAAGCCCAAAGAAAGCCCAATGAAAGCCAAAAGAAAGGGGAAGGGAAGCTCAAAGAAAGCCCAAAGAAAGCCCAAAGAAAGCCGAAAGAAAGCCCAAAGAAAGCCCAAAGTAAGCCCAAAGGAAGCTCAAAGAAAGCCCAAAGAAAGCCCAAAGAAAGGGGAAAGAAAGCCCAAAGAAATCCCAAAGAAAGGGGAAAGAAAGCCCAAAGACAGCCCAAAGAAAGCCCAAAGAAAGGGGAAAGAAAGCCCAAAGAAAGCCCAAAGAAAGGGGAAAGAAAGCAAAAAGAAAGCCAAAAGAAAGCCCAAAGAAAGCCCAAAGAAAGCCCAAAGAAAGGGGAAAGAAAGCCCAAAGAAAGGGGAAAGAAAGCCCAAAGAAAGCCCAAAGAAAGGGGAAAGAATCCCAAAGAAAGCCCAAAGAAAGCCCAAAGAAAGCCCAGAGAAAGCCCATAGAAAGCCCAAAGACAGCCCAAAGAAAGCCCAAAGAAAGCCCAAAGAAAGCCCAAAGAAAGGGGAAGGAAAGCCCAAAGAAAGCCCAAAGAAAGCCCAAAGAAAGCCCAAAGAAAGGGGAAAGAAAGCCCAAAGAAATCCCAAAGAAAGGGGAAAGAAAGCCCAAAGAAAGGGGAAAGAAAGCTCAAAGAAAGCCCAAAGAAAGGGGAAAGAAAGCCCAAAGAAAGCCCAAAGAAAGGGGAAAGAAAGCCCAAAGAAAGGGGAAAGAAAGCCCAAAGAAAGCCCAAAGAAAGGGGAAAGAAAGCCCAAAGAAAGGGGAAAGAAAGCCCAAAGAAAAGGGAAAGAAAGCCCAAAGAAAGCCCAAAGAAAGCCCAAAGAAAGCCCAAAGAAAGGGGAAAGAAAGCCCAAAGAAAGACCAAAGAAAGGAGAAAGAAGCCCAAAAAAAGCCCAAAGAAAGCCCAAAGAAAGCCCAGAGAAAGCCCATAGAAAGCCCAAAAAAAGCCCAAAGAAAGCCCAAAGAAAGCCCAAAGAAAGGGGAAGAAAAGCCCAAAGAAAGCCCAAAGAAAGCCCAAAGAAAGCCCAAAGAAAGCCCAAAGAAAGGGGAAAGAAAGCCCAAAGAAAGCCCAAAGAAAGCCCCAAGAAAGGGGAAAGAAAGCCCAAAGAAAGGGGAAAGGAAGCCCAAAGAAAGCCCAAAGAAAGGGGAAAGAAAGCCCAAAGAAAGTCCAAAGTAAGGGGAAAGAAAGCCCAAAGAAAGGGGAAAGAAAGCCCAAAGAAAGCCCAAAGAAAGCCTAAAGAAAGGGGAAAGAAAGCCAAAAGAAAGCCCAAAGAAAGGGGAAAGAAAGCACAAAGAAAGCCCAAAGAAAGGGGAAAGAAAGCCCAAAGAATGCCCAAAGAAAGAGGAAAGAAAGCCCAAAGAAAGCCCAATGAAAGCCAAAAGAAAGGGGAAGGAAAGCCCAAAGAAAGCCCAAAGAAAGCCCAAAGAAAGCCGAAAGAAAGCCCAAAGAAAGCCCAAAGTAAGCCCAAAGGAAGCTCAAAGAAAGCCCAAAGAAAGCCCAAAGAAAGGGGAAAGAAAGCCCAAAGAAATCCCAAAGAAAGGGGAAAGAAAGCCCAAAGACAGCCCAAAGAAAGCCCAAAGAAAGGGGAAAGAAAGCCCAAAGAAAGCCCAAAGAAAGGGGAAAGAAAGCAAAAAGAAAGCCAAAAGAAAGCCCAAAGAAAGCCCAAAGAAAGCCCAAAGAAGGGGAAAGAAAGCCCAAAGAAAGGGGAAAGAAAGCCCAAAGAAAGCCCAAAGAAAGGGGAAAGAATCCCAAAGAAAGCCCAAAGAAAGCCCAAAGAAAGCCCAGAGAAAGCCATAGAAAGCCCAAAGAAAGCCCAAAGAAAGCCCAAAGAAAGCCCAAAGAAAGCCCAAAGAAAGCCCAAAGAAAGGGGAAGGAAAGCCCAAAGAAAGCCCAAAGAAAGCCCAAAGAAAGCCCAAAGAAAGGGGAAAGAAAGCCCAAAGAAATCCCAAAGAAAGGGGAAAGAAAGCCCAAAGAAAGGGGAAAGAAAGCTCAAAGAAAGCCCAAAGAAAGGGGAAAGAAAGCCCAAAGAAAGGGGAAAGAAAGCTCAAAGAAAGCCCAAAGAAAGGGGAAAGAAAGCCCAAAGAAAGCCCAAAGAAAGGGGAAAGAAAGCCCAAAGAAAGGGGAAAGAAAGCCCAAAGAAAGCCCAAAGAAAGGGGAAAGAAAGCCCAAAGAAAGGGGAAAGAAAGCCCAAAGAAAAGGGAAAGAAAGCCCAAAGAAAGCCCAAAGAAAGCCCAAAGAAAGGGGAAAGAAAGCCCAAAGAAAGACCAAAGAAAGGAGAAAGAAGCCCAAAAAAAGCCCAAAGAAAGCCCAAAGAAAGCCCAGAGAAAGCCCATAGAAAGCCCAAAAAAAGCCCAAAGAAAGCCCAAAGAAAGCCCAAAGAAAGGGGAAGGAAAGCCCAAAGAAAGCCCAAAGAAAGCCCAAAGAAAGCCCAAAGAAAGCCCAAAGAAAGGGGAAAGAAAGCCCAAAGAAAGGGGAAAGAAAGCCCAAAGAAAGCCCAAAGAAAGCCCCAAGAAAGGGGAAAGAAAGCCCAAAGAAAGGGGAAAGGAAGCCCAAAGAAAGCCCAAAGAAAGCCCAAAGAAAGCCCAAAGAAAGCCAAAGAAAGCCCAAAGGAAGCCCAAGGAAAGCCCAAAGAAAGCCCAAAGAAAGCCCAAAGAAAGGGGAAAGAAAGCCCAAGGAAATCCCAAAGAAAGCCCAAAGACAGCCCAAAGAAATCCCAAAGAAAGCCCAAACAAAGGTGAAAGAAAGGGGAAAGAAAGCCCAAAGAAAGGGGAAAGAAAGCCCAAAGAAAGGGGAAAGAAAGCCCAAAGAAAGGGGAAAGAAAGCCCAAAGAAAGTGGAAAGAACTCCCAAAGAAAGGGGAAAGAAATCCCAAAGAAAGGGGAAAGAAAGCCCAAAGAAAGGGGAAACAAATCCCAAAGAAAGGGGAAAGAAAGCCCAAAGAAAGGGGAAAGAAAGCCCAAAGAAAGGGGAAAGAAAGCCCAAAGAAAGGGGAAAGAAAGCCAAAGAAAGGGGAAAGAAAGCCCAAAAAAAGCCCAAAGAAAGACCAAAGAAAGCCCAAAGAAAGCCCAAAGAAAGGGGAAAGAAAGCCCAAAGAAAGCCCAAAGAAAGGGGAAAGAAAGGGGAAGATAGCCCAAAGAAAGCCCAAAGAAAGGGGAAAGAAAGCCCAAAGAAAGTCCAAAGAAAGGGGAAAGAAAGCCCAAAGAAAGGGAAAAGAAAGCCCAAAGAAAGCCCAAAGAAAGCCTAATGAAAGGGGAAAGAAAGTGAAAAGAAAGCCCAAAGAAAGGGGAAAGAAAGCCCAAAGAAAGGGGAAAGAAAGCCCAAAGAATGCCCAAAGAAAGGGGAAAGAAAGCCCAAAGAAAGCCCAAAGAAAGCCCAAAGAAAGGGGAAAGAAAGCCCAAAGAAAGCCCAAAGAAAGGGGAAAGAAGCCCAAAGAAAGCCCAAAGAAAGCCCAAAGAAAGCCCAGAGAAAGCCCAAAGAAAGCCCAAAGAAAGCCCAGAGAAAGCCCATATAAAGCCCAAAGAAAGCCCAAAGAAAGCCCAAAGAAAGCCCAAAGAAAGCCCAAAGAAAGGGGAAAGAAAGCCCAAAGAAAGCCCAAAGAAAGCCCAAAGAAAGCCCAAAGAAAGCCCAAAGAAAGGGGAAAGAAAGCCCAAAGAAAGCCCAAAGAAAGCCCCACGAAAGGGGAAAGAAAGCCCAAAGAAAGGGGAAAGAAAGCCCAAAGAAATTCCAAAGAAAGCCCAAAGAAAGCCCAAAGGAAGCCCAAGGAAAGCCCAAAGAAAGCCCAAAGAAAGCCAAAGAAAGGGGAAAGAAAGCCCAAAGAAAGCCCAAAGAAAGCCCAAAGAAAGCCCAAAGAAAGGGGAAAGAAAGCCCAAAGAAATGGGAAAGAAAGCCCAAAGAAAGGGGAAAGAAAGCCCAAAGAAAGCCCAAAGAAAGCCCAAAGAAAGGGGAAAGAAAGCCCGAAGAAAGGGGAAAGAAAGCCCAAAGAAAGGGGATAGAAAGCCCAAAGAAAGGGGAAAGAAAGCCCAAAGAAAGGGGAAATAAAGCCCAAAGAAAGCCCAAAGAAAGCCCAAAGAAAGGGGAAAGAAAGCCCAAAGAAAGCCCAAAGAAAGGGTAAAGAAAGCCCAAAGAAAGTTCAAAGAAAGGGGAAAGAAAGCCCAAAGAAACGGGAAAGAAAGCCCAAAGAATCCCCAAAGAAAGGGGAAAGAAAGCCAAAAGAAAGCCCAAAGAAAGGGGAAAGAAAGCACAAAGAAAGCCCAAAGAAAGGGGAAAGAAAGCCCAAAGAATGCCCAAAGAAAGGGGAAAGAAACCCCAAAGAAAGCCCAATGAAAGCCAAAAGAAAGGGGAATGAAAGCCCAAAGAAAGGGGAAAGAAAGCCCAAAGAAAGCCGAAAGAAAGCCCAAAGAAAGCCCAAAGTAAGCCCAAAGGAAGCTCAAAGAAAGCCCAAAGAAAGCCCAAAGAAAGGGGAAAGAAAGCCCAAAGAAAGCCCAAAGAAAGGGGAAAGAAAGCCCAAAGACAGCCCAAAGAAAGCCCAAAGAAAGGGGAAAGAAAGCCCAAAGAATGCCCAAAGAAAGGGGAAAGAAAGCAAAAAGAAAGCCAAAAGAAATCCCAAAGAAAGCCCAAAGAAAGTCCAAAGAAAGGGGAAAGAAAGCCCAAGGAAAGGGGAAAGAAAGCCCAAAGAAAGCCCAAAGAAAGGGGAAAGAATCCCAAAGAAAGCCCAAAGAAAGCCCAAAGAAAGCCCAGAGAAAGCCCATAGAAAGCCCAAAGAAAGCCCAAAGAAAGCCCAAAGAAAGCCCAAAGAAAGGGGAAGGAAAGCCCAAAGAAAGCCCAAAGAAAGCACAAAGAAAGCCCAAAGAAAGCCAAAGAAAGCCCAAAGAAAGGGGAAAGAAAGCCCAAAGAAAGGGGAAGGAAAGCCGAAATAAAGGCCAAAGAAAGCCCAAAGAAAGCAGAATGAAAGGGAAAGAAAGCCCAAAGAAAGGGGAAAGAAAGCCCAAAGAAAGGGGAAAGAAAGTCCAAAGAAAGGGGAAAGAAAGCCCGAAGAAAGCCCAAAGAAAGCCCAAAGAAAGGGGAAAGAAAGCCCAAAGAAAGGGGAAAGAAAGGGGAAGATTACCCAAAGAAAGCCCAAAGAAAGGGGAAAGAAAGCCCAAAGAAAGTCCAAAGAAAGGGGAAAGAAAGCCCAAAGAAAGCCCAAAGAAAGGGGAAAGAAAGCCCAAAGAAACTTCAAAGAAAGCCTAAAGAAAGGAGAAAGAAAGCCAAAAGAAAGCCGAAAGAAAGGGGAAAGAAAGCCCAAAGAAAGCCCAAAGAAAGCCCAAAGAAAGCCCAAAGAAAGCCCAGAGAAAGCCCATATAAAGCCCAAAGAAAGCCAAAGAAAGCCCAAAGAAAGACCAAAGAAAGGGGAAGGAAAGCCCAAAGAAAGCCCAAAGAAAGCCCAAATAAAGCCAAAGAAAGCCCAAAGAAAGGGGAAAGAAAGCCCAAAGAAAGGGGAAAGAAAGCCCAAAGAAAGGGGAAAGAAAGGCCAAACAAAGCCCAAAGGAAGCCCAAGGAAAGCCCAAAGAAAGCCCAAAGAAAGCCCAAAGAAAGGGGAAAGAAAGCCCAAAGAAAGCCCAAAGAAAGGGGGAAAGAAAGCCCAAAGAAAGGGGAAAGAAAGGGGAAAGAAAGCCCAAAGAAAGGGAAAAGAAAGCCCAAAGAAAGCCCAAAGAAAGCCTAAAGAAAGGGGAAAGAAAGTGAAAAGAAAGCCCAAAGAAAGGGGAAAGAAAGGCCAAAGAAAGGGGAAAGAAAGCCCAAAGAAAGGGGAAAGAAAGCCCAAAGAATGCCCAAAGAAAGGGGAAAGAAAGCCCAAAGAAAGCCCAAAGAAAGCCCAAAGAAAGCCCAAAGAAAGGGGAAAGAAAGCCCAAAGAAAGGGGAAAGAAAGCCCAAAGAAAGCCCAAAGAAAGGGGAAAGAAGCCCAAAGAAAGCCCAAAGAAAGCCCAAAGAAAGCCCAGAGAAAGCCCAAAGAAAGCCCAAAGAAAGCCCAAAGAAAGCCCAAAGAAAGGGGAAGGAAAGCCCAAAGAAAGCCCAAAGAAAGCCCAAAGAAAGCCCAAAGAAAGGGGAAAGAAAGGGGAAAGAAAGCCCAAAGAAAGGGGAAAGAAAGCCCAAAGAAAGGGGAGAACAAGAAATCCCAAAGAAATCCCAAAGAAATTCCAAAGAAAGCCCAAAGAAAGCCAAAGGAAGCCCAAGGAAAGCCCATAGAAAGCCCAAAGAAAGCCCAAAGAAAGGGGAAAGAAAGCCCAAAGAAAGCCCAAAGAAAGCCCAAAGAAAGCCCAAAGAAAGGGGAAAGAAAGGGGAAAGAAAGCCCAAAGAAAGGGGAAAGAAAGTCCAAAGAAAGGGGAAAGAAAGCCCAAAGAAAGGGGAAAGAAAGCCCAAAGAAATGGGAAAGAAAGTCCAAAGAAAGGGGAAAGAAAGCCCAAAGAAAGCCCAAAGAAAGGGGAAAGAAAGCCCGAAGAAAGGGGAAAGAAAGCCCAAAGAAAGGGGATAGAAAGCCCAAAGAAAGGGGAAAGAAAGCCCAAAGAAAGGGGAAATAAAGCCCAAAGAAAGCCCAAAGAAAGCCCAAAGAAAGCCTAAAGAAAGGGGAAAGAAAGCCCAAAGAAAGCCAAAGAAAGGGGAAAGAAAGGGGAAGATAGCCCAAAGAAAGCCCAAAGAAAGGGGAAAGAAAGCCCAAAGAAAGTCCAAAGTAAGGGGAAAGAAAGCCCAAAGAAAGGGGAAAGAAAGCCCAAAGAAAGCCCAAAGAAAGCCTAAAGAAAGGGGGGAAAGAAAGCCAAAAGAAAGCCCAAAGAAAGGGGAAAGAAAGCACAAAGAAAGCCCAAAGAAAGGGGAAAGAAAGCCCAAAGAATGCCCAAAGAAAGGGGAAAGAAAGCCCAAAGAAAGCCCAATGAAAGCCAAAAGAAAGGGGAAGGAAAGCTCAAAGAAAGCCCAAAGAAAGCCCAAAGAAAGCCAAAGGAAGCTCAAAGAAAGCCCAAAGAAAGCCCAAAGAAAGGGGAAAGAAAGCCCAAAGAAATCCCAATGAAAGGGGAAAGAAAGCCCAAAGACAGCCCAAAGAAAGCCCAAAGAAAGGGGAAAGAAAGCCCAAAGAAAGCCCAAAGAAAGGGGAAAGAAAGCAAAAAGAAAGCCAAAAGAAAGCCCAAAGAAAGCCCAAAGAAAGCCCAAAGAAAGGGGAAAGAAAGCCCAAAGAAAGGGGAAAGAAAGCCCAAAGAAAGCCCAAAGAAAGGGGAAAGAATCCCAAAGAAAGCCCAAAGAAAGCCCAAAGAAAGCCCAGAGAAAGCCCAGAGAAAGCCCAAAGACAGCCCAAAGAAAGCCCAAAGAAAGCCCAAAGAAAGCCCAAAGAAAGGGGAAGGAAAGCCCAAAGAAAGCCCAAAGAAAGCCCAAAGAAAGCCCAAAGAAAGGGGAAAGAAAGCCCAAAGAAATCCCAAAGAAAGGGGAAAGAAAGCCCAAAGAAAGGGGAAAGAAAGCTCAAAGAAAGCCAAAGAAAGGGGAAAGAAAGCCCAAAGAAAGCCCAAAGAAAGGGGAAAGAAAGCCCAAAGAAAGGGGAAAGAAAGCCCAAAGAAAGCCCAAAGAAAGGGGAAAGAAAGCCCAAAGAAAGGGGAAAGAAAGCCCAAAGAAAAGGGAAAGAAAGCCCAAAGAAAGCCCAAAGAAAGCCCAAAGAAAGCCCAAAGAAAGGGGAAAGAAAGCCCAAAGAAAGACCAAAGAAAGGAGAAAGAAGCCCAAAAAAAGCCCAAAGAAAGCCCAAAGAAAGCCCAGAGAAAGCCCATAGAAAGCCCAAAAAAAGCCCAAAGAAAGCCCAAGAAAGCCCAAAGAAAGGGGAAGGAAAGCCCAAAGAAAGCCCAAAGAAAGCCCAAAGAAAGCCCAAAGAAAGCCCAAAGAAAGGGGAAAGAAAGCCCAAAGAAAGCCCAAAGAAAGCCCAAAGAAAGGGGAAAGAAAGCCCAAAGAAAGGGGAAAGGAAGCCCAAAGAAAGCCCAAAGAAAGGGGAAAGAAAGCCCAAAGAAAGTCCAAAGTAAGGGGAAAGAAAGCCCAAAGAAAGGGGAAAGAAAGCCCAAAGAAAGCCCAAAGAAAGCCTAAAGAAAGGGGAAAGAAAGCCAAAAGAAAGCCCAAAGAAAGGGGAAAGAAAGCACAAAGAAAGCCCAAAGAAAGGGGAAAGAAAGCCCAAAGAATGCCCAAAGAAAGAGGAAAGAAAGCCCAAAGAAAGCCCAATGAAAGCCAAAAGAAAGGGGAAGGAAAGCCCAAAGAAAGCCCAAAGAAAGCCCAAAGAAAGCCGAAAGAAAGCCCAAAGAAAGCCCAAAGTAAGCCAAAAAGAAGCTCAAAGAAAGCCCAAAGAAAGCCCAAAGAAAGGGGAAAGAAAGCCCAAAGAAATCCCAAAGAAAGGGGAAAGAAAGCCCAAAGACAGCCCAAAGAAAGCCCAAAGAAAGGGGAAAGAAAGCCCAAAGAAAGCCCAAAGAAAGGGGAAAGAAAGCAAAAAGAAAGCCAAAAGAAAGCCCAAAGAAAGCCCAAAGAAAGCCCAAAGAAAGGGGAAAGAAAGCCCAAAGAAAGGGGAAAGAAAGCCCAAAGAAAGCCCAAAGAAAGGGGAAAGAATCCCAAAGAAAGCCCAAAGAAAGCCCAAAGAAAGCCCAGAGAAAGCCCATAGAAAGCCCAAAGAAAGCCCAAAGAAAGCCCAAAGAAAGCCCAAAGAAAGCCCAAAGAAAGGGGAAGGAAAGCCCAAAGAAAGCCCAAAGAAAGCCCAAAGAAAGCCCAAAGAAAGGGGAAAGAAAGCCCAAAGAAATCCCAAAGAAAGGGGAAAGAAAGCCCAAAGAAAGGGGAAAGAAAGCTCAAAGAAAGCCCAAAGAAAGGGGAAAGAAAGCCCAAAGAAAGCCCAAAGAAAGGGGAAAGAAAGCCCAAAGAAAGGGGAAAGAAAGCCCAAAGAAAGCCCAAAGAAAGGGGAAAGAAAGCCCAAAGAAAGGGGAAAGAAAGCCCAAAGAAAAGGGAAAGAAAGCCCAAAGAAAGCCCAAAGAAAGCCCAAAGAAAGGGGAAAGAAAGCCCAAAGAAAGACCAAAGAAAGGAGAAAGAAGCCCAAAAAAAGCCCAAAGAAAGCC
Organism: Columba livia; assembly: GCF_036013475.1. Taxonomy (NCBI): domain Eukaryota; kingdom Metazoa; phylum Chordata; class Aves; order Columbiformes; family Columbidae; genus Columba; species Columba livia. The sequence goes on from NW_027043432.1 coordinate 71,786, forward strand.
CAAAGAAAGCCCAGAGAAAGCCCAAAGAAAGCCCAAAAAAAGCCCAAAGAAAGCCCAAAGAAAGCCCAAAGAAAGGGGAAGGAAAGCCCAAAGAAAGCCCAAAGAAAGCCCAAAGAAAGCCCAAAGAAAGCCCAAAGAAAGGGGAAAGAAAGCCCAAAGAAAGGGGAAAGAAAGCCCAAAGAAAGCCCAAAGAAAGCCCCAAGAAAGGGGAAAGAAAGCCCAAAGAAAGGGGAAAGGAAGCCCAAAGAAAGCCCAAAGAAAGCCCAAAGAAAGCCCAAAGAAAGCCCAAAGAAAGCCCAAAGGAAGCCCAAGGAAAGCCCAAAGAAAGCCCAAAGAAAGCCCAAAGAAAGGGGAAAGAAAGCCCAAGGAAATCCCAAAGAAAGCCCAAAGACAGCCCAAAGAAATCCCAAAGAAAGCCCAAACAAAGGTGAAAGAAAGGGGAAAGAAAGCCCAAAGAAAGGGGAAAGAAAGCCCAAAGAAAGGGGAAAGAAAGCCCAAAGAAAGGGGAAAGAAAGCCCAAAGAAAGTGGAAAGAACTCCCAAAGAAAGGGGAAAGAAATCCCAAAGAAAGGGGAAAGAAAGCCCAAAGAAAGGGGAAACAAATCCCAAAGAAAGGGGAAAGAAAGCCCAAAGAAAGGGGAAAGAAAGCCCAAAGAAAGGGGAAAGAAAGCCCAAAGAAAGGGGAAAGAAAGCCCAAAGAAAGGGGAAAGAAAGCCCAAAAAAAGCCCAAAGAAAGCCCAAAGAAAGCCCAAAGAAAGCCCAAAGAAAGGGGAAAGAAAGCCCAAAGAAAGCCCAAAGAAAGGGGAAAGAAAGGGGAAGATAGCCCAAAGAAAGCCCAAAGAAAGGGGAAAGAAAGCCCAAAGAAAGCCCAAAGAAAGGGGAAAGAAAGCCCAAAGAAAGGGAAAAGAAAGCCCAAAGAAAGCCCAAAGAAAGCCTAAAGAAAGGGGAAAGAAAGTGAAAAGAAAGCCCAAAGAAAGGGGAAAGAAAGCCCAAAGAAAGGGGAAAGAAAGCCCAAAGAATGCCCAAAGAAAGGGGAAAGAAAGCCCAAAGAAAGCCCAAAGAAAGCCCAAAGAAAGGGGAAAGAAAGCCCAAAGAAAGCCCAAAGAAAGGGGAAAGAAGCCCAAAGAAAGCCCAAAGAAAGCCCAAAGAAAGCCCAGAGAAAGCCCAAAGAAAGCCCAAAGAAAGCCCAGAGAAAGCCCATATAAAGCCCAAAGAAAGCCCAAAGAAAGCCCAAAGAAAGCCCAAAGAAAGGGGAAAGAAAGCCCAAAGAAAGCCCAAAGAAAGCCCAAAGAAAGCCCAAAGAAAGCCCAAAGAAAGGGGAAAGAAAGCCCAAAGAAAGCCCAAAGAAAGCCCCACGAAAGGGGAAAGAAAGCCCAAAGAAAGGGGAAAGAAAGCCCAAAGAAATTCCAAAGAAAGCCCAAAGAAAGCCCAAAGGAAGCCCAAGGAAAGCCCAAAGAAAGCCCAAAGAAAGCCCAAAGAAAGGGGAAAGAAAGCCCAAAGAAAGCCCAAAGAAAGCCCAAAGAAAGCCCAAAGAAAGGGGAAAGAAAGGGGAAAGAAAGCCCAAAGAAATGGGAAAGAAAGCCCAAAGAAAGGGGAAAGAAAGCCCAAAGAAAGCCCAAAGAAAGCCCAAAGAAAGGGGAAAGAAAGCCCGAAGAAAGGGGAAAGAAAGCCCAAAGAAAGGGGATAGAAAGCCCAAAGAAAGGGGAAAGAAAGCCCAAAGAAAGGGGAAATAAAGCCCAAAGAAAGCCCAAAGAAAGCCCAAAGAAAGGGGAAAGAAAGCCCAAAGAAAGCCCAAAGAAAGGGTAAAGAAAGCCCAAAGAAAGTTCAAAGAAAGGGGAAAGAAAGCCCAAAGAAAGGGGAAAGAAAGCCCAAAGAATCCCCAAAGAAAGGGGAAAGAAAGCCAAAAGAAAGCCCAAAGAAAGGGGAAAGAAAGCACAAAGAAAGCCCAAAGAAAGCCAAAAGAAAGGGGAATGAAAGCCCAAAGAAAGGGGAAAGAAAGCCCAAAGAAAGCCGAAAGAAAGCCCAAAGAAAGCCCAAAGTAAGCCCAAAGGAAGCTCAAAGAAAGCCCAAAGAAAGCCCAAAGAAAGGGGAAAGAAAGCCCAAAGAAAGCCCAAAGAAAGGGGAAAGAAAGCCCAAAGACAGCCCAAAGAAAGCCCAAAGAAAGGGGAAAGAAAGCCCAAAGAATGCCCAAAGAAAGGGGAAAGAAAGCAAAAAGAAAGCCAAAAGAAAGCCCAAAGAAAGCCCAAAGAAAGTCCAAAGAAAGGGGAAAGAAAGCCCAAGGAAAGGGGAAAGAAAGCCCAAAGAAAGCCCAAAGAAAGGGGAAAGAATCCCAAAGAAAGCCCAAAGAAAGCCCAAAGAAAGCCCAGAGAAAGCCCATAGAAAGCCCAAAGAAAGCCCAAAGAAAGCCCAAAGAAAGCCCAAAGAAAGGGGAAGGAAAGCCCAAAGAAAGCCCAAAGAAAGCCCAAAGAAAGCCCAAAGAAAGCCCAAAGAAAGCAGAATGAAAGGGAAAGAAAGCCCAAAGAAAGGGGAAAGAAAGCCCAAAGAAAGGGGAAAGAAAGTCCAAAGAAAGGGGAAAGAAAGCCCGAAGAAAGCCCAAAGAAAGCCCAAAGAAAGGGGAAAGAAAGCCCAAAGAAAGGGGAAAGAAAGGGGAAGATTACCCAAAGAAAGCCCAAAGAAAGGGGAAAGAAAGCCCAAAGAAAGTCCAAAGAAAGGGGAAAGAAAGCCCAAAGAAAGCCCAAAGAAAGGGGAAAGAAAGCCCAAAGAAACTTCAAAGAAAGCCTAAAGAAAGGAGAAAGAAAGCCAAAAGAAAGCCGAAAGAAAGGGGAAAGAAAGCCCAAAGAAAGCCCAAAGAAAGCCCAAAGAAAGCCCAAAGAAAGGGGAAAGAAAGCCCAAAGAAAGCCCAAAGAAAGGGTAAAGAAAGCCCAAAGAAAGTCCAAAGAAAGCCCAAAGAAAGCCCAAAGAAAGCCCAAAGAAAGGGGAAAGAAAGCCCAAAGAAAGGGGAAAGAAAGCCCAAAGAAAGCCGAAAGAAAGACCAAAGAAAGCCCAAAGTAAGCCCAAAGGAAGCTCAAAGAAAGCCCAAAGAAAGCCCAAAGAAAGGGGAAAGAAAGCCCAAAGAAAGCCCAAAGAAAGCCCAAAGAAAGGGGAAAGAAAGCCCAAAGAAAGCCCAAAGAATGCCCAAAGAAAGGGGAAAGAAAGCCCAAAGAAAGCACAAAGAAAGCCCAAAGAAAGCCCAAAGAAAGCCCAAAGAAAGGGGAAAGAAAGCCCAAAGAAAGACCAAAGAAAGCCCCACGAAAGGGGAAAGAAAGCCCAAAGAAAGGGGAAAGAAAGCCCAAAGAAATCCCAAAGAAATTCCAAAGAAAGCCCAAAGAAAGCCCAAAGGAAGCCCAAGGAAAGCCCAAAGAAAGCCCAAAGAAAGGGGAAAGAAAGCCCAAAGAAAGGGGAAATAAAGCCCAAAGAAAGCCCAAAGAAAGCCCAAAGAAAGCCCAAAGAAAGGGGAAAGAAAGCCCAAAGAAAGCCCAAAGAAAGTCCAAAGAAAGGGGAAAGAAAGCCCAAAGAAAGTGGAAAGAAAGCCCAAAGAAAGCCTAAAGAAAGGGGAAAGAAAGCCAAAAGATAGCCCAAAGAAAGGGGAAAGAAAGCCCAAAGAAAGCCCAAAGAAAGCCCAAAGAAAGGGGAAAGAAAGCCCAAAGAATGCCCAAAGAAAGGGGAAAGAAAGCCCAAAGAAAGCCCAATGAAAGCCAGAAGAAAGGGGAAAGAAAGCCCAAAGAAAGCCGAAAGAAAGCCCAAAGAAAGCCCAAAGTAAGCCCAAAGGAAGCTCAAAGAAAGCCCAAAGAAAGCCCAAAGAAAGGGGAAAGAAAGCCCAAAGAAATCCCAAAGAAAGGGGAAAAAAAGCCCAAAGACAGCCCAAAGAAAGCCCAAAGAAAGGGGAAAGAAAGCCCAAAGAATGCCCAAAGAAAGGGGAAAGAAAGCCCAAAGAAAGCCCAAAGAAAGCCCAAAGAAGCCCAAAGAAAGCCCAAAGAAAGGGGAAAGAAAGCCCAAAGAAAGGGGAAAGAAAGCCCAAAGAAAGGGGAAAGAAAGCCCAAGGAAATCCCAAAGAAAGCCCAAAGACAGCCCAAAGAAATCCCAAAGAAAGACCAAACAAAGGTGAAAGAAAGGGGAAAGAAAGCCCAAAGAAAGGGGAAAGAAAGCCCAAAGAAAGGGGAAAGAAAGCCCAAAGAAAGGGGAAAGAGAAAGGGGAAAGAAATCCCAAAGAAAGGGGAAAGAAAGCCCAAAGAAAGGGGAAACAAATCCCAAAGAAAGGGGAAAGAAAGCCCAAAGAAAGGGGAAAGAAAGCCCAAAGAAAGGGGAAAGAAAGCCCAAAGAAAGGGGAAAGAAAGCCCAAAGAAAGGGGAAAGAAAGCCCAAAAAAAGCCCAAAGAAAGCCCAAAGAAAGCCCAAAGAAAGGGGAAAGAAAGCCCAAAGAAAGCCCAAAGAAAGGGGAAAGAAAGGGGAAGATAGCCCAAAGAAAGCCCAAAGAAAGGGGAAAGAAAGCCCAAAGAAAGTCCAAAGAAAGGGGAAAGAAAGCCCAAAGAAAGGAAAAGAAAGCCCAAAGAAAGCCCAAAGAAAGCCTAAAGAAAGGGGAAAGAAAGTGAAAAGAAAGCCCAAAGAAAGGGGAAAGAAAGCCCAAAGAAAGGGGAAAGAAAGCCCAAAGAATGCCCAAAGAAAGGGGAAAGAAAGCCCAAAGAAAGCCCAAAGAAAGCCCAAAGAAAGGGGAAAGAAAGCCCAAAGAAAGCCCAAAGAAAGGGGAAAGAAGCCCAAAGAAAGCCCAAAGAAAGCCCAAAGAAAGCCCAGAGAAAGCCCAAAGAAAGCCCAAAGAAAGCCCAGAGAAAGCCCATATAAAGCCCAAAGAAAGCCCAAAGAAAGCCCAAAGAAAGCCCAAAGAAAGCCCAAAGAAAGGGGAAAGAAAGCCCAAAGAAAGCCCAAAGAAAGCCCAAAGAAAGCCCAAAGAAAGCCCAAAGAAAGGGGAAAGAAAGCCCAAAGAAAGCCCAAAGAAAGCCCCACGAAAGGGGAAAGAAAGCCCAAAGAAAGGGGAAAGAAAGCCCAAAGAAATTCCAAAGAAAGCCCAAAGAAAGCCCAAAGGAAGCCCAAGGAAAGCCCAAAGAAAGCCCAAAGAAAGCCCAAAGAAAGGGGAAAGAAAGCCCAAAGAAAGCCCAAAGAAAGCCCCACGAAGGGGGAAAGAAAGCCCAAAGAAAGGGGAAAGAAAGCCCAAAGAAATTCCAAAGAAAGCCCAAAGAAAGCCCAAAGGAAGCCCAAGGAAAGCCCAAAGAAAGCCCAAAGAAAGCCCAAAGAAAGGGGAAAGAAAGACCAAAGAAAGCCCAAAGAAAGCCCAAAGAAAGCCCAAAGAAAGGGGAAAGAAAGGGGAAAGAAAGCCCAAAGAAATGGGAAAGAAAGCCCAAAGAAAGGGGAAAGAAAGCCCAAAGAAAGCCCAAAGAAAGCCCAAAGAAAGGGGAAAGAAAGCCCGAAGAAAGGGGAAAGAAAGCCCAAAGAAAGGGGATAGAAAGCCCAAAGAAAGGGGAAAGAAAGCCCAAAGAAAGGGGAAATAAAGCCCAAAGAAAGCCCAAAGAAAGCCCAAAGAAAGCCCAAAGAAAGGGGAAAGAAAGCCCAAAGAAAGCCCAAAGAAAGGGTAAAGAAAGCCCAAAGAAAGTTCAAAGAAAGGGGAAAGAAAGCCCAAAGAAAGGGGAAAGAAAGCCCAAAAAAAGCCCAAAGAAAGGGGAAAGAAAGCCCAAAGAATCCCCAAAGAAAGGGGAAAGAAAGCCAAAAGAAAGCCCAAAGAAAGGGGAAAGAAAGCACAAAGAAAGCCCAAAGAAAGGGGAAAGAAAGCCCAAAGAATGCCCAAAGAAAGGGGAAAGAAACCCCAAAGAAAGCCCAATGAAAGCCAAAAGAAAGGGGAATGAAAGCCCAAAGAAAGGGGAAAGAAAGCCCAAAGAAAGCCGAAAGAAAGCCCAAAGAAAGCCCAAAGTAAGCCCAAAGGAAGCTCAAAGAAAGCCCAAAGAAAGTCCAAAGAAAGGGGAAAGAAAGCCCAAGGAAAGGGGAAAGAAAGCCCAAAGAAAGCCCAAAGAAAGGGGAAAGAATCCCAAAGAAAGCCCAAAGAAAGCCCAAAGAAAGCCCAGAGAAAGCCCATAGAAAGCCCAAAGAAAGCCCAAAGAAAGCCCAAAGAAAGCCCAAAGAAAGGGGAAGGAAAGCCCAAAGAAAGCCAAAGAAAGCCCAAAGAAAGCCCAAAGAAAGCCCAAAGAAAGGGGAAAGAAAGCCCAAAGAAAGGGGAAAGAAAGCCAAAGAAAGGGGAAAGAAAGCCCAAAGAAAGGGGAAGGAAAGCCGAAGTAAAGGCCAAAGAAAGCCCAAAGAAAGCAGAATGAAAGGGAAAGAAAGCCCAAAGAAAGGGGAAAGAAAGCCCAAAGAAAGGGGAAAGAAAGTCCAAAGAAAGGGGAAAGAAAGCCCGAAGAAAGCCCAAAGAAAGCCCAAAGAAAGGGGAAAGAAAGCCCAAAGAAAGGGGAAAGAAAGGGGAAGATTACCCAAAGAAAGCCCAAAGAAAGGGGAAAGAAAGCCCAAAGAAAGTCCAAAGAAAGGGGAAAGAAAGCCCAAAGAAAGCCCAAAGAAAGGGGAAAGAAAGCCCAAAGAAAGTTCAAAGAAAGCCTAAAGAAAGGAGAAAGAAAGCCAAAAGAAAGCCGAAAGAAAGGGGAAAGAAAGCCCAAAGAAAGCCCAAAGAAAGCCCAAAGAAAGCCCAAAGAAAGGGGAAAGAAAGCCCAAAGAAAGCCCAAAGAAAGGGGAAAGAAAGCCCAAAGAAAGCCCAAAGAAAGCCCAAAGACAGCCCAAAGAAAGCCCAAAGAAAGCCCAAAGAAAGGGGAAAGAAAGCCCAAAGAAAGGGGAAAGAAAGCCCAAAGAAAGGGGAAAGAAATCCCAAAGAAAGGGGAAAGAAAGCCAAAGAAAGGGGAAAGAAAGCCCAAAGAAAGGGGAAGGAAAGCCGAAAGAAAGGCCAAAGAAAGCCCAAAGAAAGCAGAATGAAAGGGAAAGAAAGCCCAAAGAAAGGGGAAAGAAAGCCCAAAGAAAGGGGAAAGAAAGCCCAAAGAAAGCCTAAAGAAAGCCCAAAGAAAGGGGAAAGAAAGCCCAAAGAAAGCCTAAAGAAAGGGGAAAGAAAGCGAAAAGATAGCCCAAAGAAAGGGGAAAGAAAGCCCAAAGAAAGCCCAAAGAAAGCCCAAAGAAAGGGGAAAGAAAGCCCAAAGAATGCCCAAAGAAAGGGGAAAGAAAGCCCAAAGAAAGCCCAATGAAAGCCAAAAGAAAGGGGAAAGAAAGCCCAAAGAAAGCCGAAAGAAAGCCCAAAGAAAGCCCAAAGTAAGCCCAAAGGAAGCTCAAAGAAAGCCCAAAGAAAGCCCAAAGAAAGGGGAAAGAAAGCCCAAAGAAATCCCAAAGAAAGGGGAAAGAAAGCCCAAAGACAGCCCAAAGAAAGCCCAAAGAAAGGGGAAAGAAAGCCCAAAGAATGCCCAAAGAAAGGGGAAAGAAACCCCAAAGAAAGCCCAAAGAAAGCCCAAAGAAAGGGGAAAGATAGCCCAAAGAAAGCCCAAAGAAAGGGGAAAGAAAGCCCAAAGAAAGTCCAAAGAAAGGGGAAAGAAAGCCCAAAGAAAGTGGAAAGAAAGCCCAAAGAAAGCCTAAAGAAAGGGGAAAGAAAGCCAAAAGATAGCCCAAAGAAAGGGGAAAGAAAGCCCAAAGAAACCCCAAAGAAAGCCCAAAGAAAGGGGAAAGAAAGCCCAAAGAATGCCCAAAGAAAGGGGAAAGAAAGCCCAAAGAAAGCCCAATGAAAGCCAAAAGAAAGGGGAAAGAAAGCCCAAAGAAAGCCGAAAGAAAGCCCAAAGAAAGCCCAAAGTAAGCCCAAAGGAAGCTCAAAGAAAGCCCAAAGAAAGCCCAAAGAAAGGGGAAAGAAAGCCCAAAGAAATCCCAAAGAAAGGGGAAAGAAAGCCCAAAGACAGCCCAAAGAAAGCCCAAAGAAAGGGGAAAGAAAGCCCAAAGAATGCCCAAAGAAAGGGGAAAGAAAGCCCAAAGAAAGCCCAAAGAAAGCCCAAAGAAGCCCAAAGAAAGCCCAAAGAAAGGGGAAAGAAAGCCCAAAGAAAGGGGAAAGAAAGCCCAAAGAAAGCCCAAAGAAAGGGGAAAGAAGCCCAAAGAAAGCCCAAAGAAAGCCCAAAGAAAGCCCAGAGAAAGCCCATAGAAAGCCCAAAGAAAGCCCAAAGAAAGCCCAAAGAAAGCCCAAAGAAAGGGGAAGGAAAGCCCAAAGAAAGCCCAAAGAAAGCCCAAAGAAAGCCCAAAGAAAGGGGAAAGAAAGCCCAAAGAAAGGGGAAAGAAAGCCCAAAGAAAGGGGAAAGAAAGCCCAAAGAAAGGGGAAAGAAAGCCCAAATAAATGGGAAAGAAAGCCCAAAGAAAGCCCAAAGAAAGCCCAAAGAAAGGGGAAAGAAAGCCCAATGAAAGCCCAAGGAAAGGGGAAAGAAAGGGGAAGATAGCCCAAAGAAAGCCCAAAGAAAGGGGAAAGAAAGCCCAAAAAAAGCCCAAAGAAAGCCTAAAGAAAGGGGAAAGAAAGCCAAAAGAAAGCCCAAAGAAAGGGGAAAGAAAGCCCAAAGAAAGCCCAAAGAAAGCCCAAAGAAAGGGGAAAGAAACCCCAAAGAAAGCCCAAAGAAAGCCCAAAGAAAGCCCAAAGGAAGGGGAAAGAAAGCACAAAGAAAGGGGAAAGAAAGCCCAAAGAAAGGGAAAATAAATGAGAAAGAAAGCCCAAAGAAAGGGGAAAGAAAGCCCAAAGAAAGCCCAAAGAAAGCCCAAAGAAAGCCCAAAGAAAGGGGAAAGAAAGCCCAAAGAAAGCCCAAAGAAAGGAGAAAGAAGCCCAAAGAAAGGGGAAAGAAAGCCCAAAGAAAGTGGAAAGAAAGCCCAACGAAAGAGAAAGAAAGCCCAAAGAAATCCCAAAGAAAGGGGAAAGTAAGCCCTAAGAAAGGGCAAAAAAAGCCCAAAGAAAGGGCAAAGAAAGCCCAAAGAAAGGGCAAAGAAAGCCAAAAGAAAGGGGAAAGAAAGCCCAAAGAAAGGGGAAAGAAAGCCCAAAGAAATCCCAAAGAAATCCCAAAGAAAGCCCAAACAAAGCCCAAAGAAAGCCCAAAGGAAGCCCAAGGAAAGCCCAAAGAAAGCCCAAAGAAAGCCCAAAGAAAGGGGAAAGAAAGCCCAAAGAAAGCCCAAAGAAAGGGGAAAGAAAGCCCAAAGAAAGCCCAAAGAAAGCCCAAAGAAAGCCCAAAGAAAGCCCAAAGACAGCCCAAAGAAAGCCCAAAGAAAGCCCAAAGAAAGGGGAAAGAAAGCCCAAAGAAAGGGGAAAGAAAGCCCAAAGAAAGGGGAAAGAAATCCCAAAGAAAGGGGAAAGAAAGCCAAAGAAAGGGGAAAGAAAGCCCAAAGAAAGGGGAAGGAAAGCCGAAAGAAAGGCCAAAGAAAGCCCAAAGAAAGCAGAATGAAAGGGAAAGAAAGCCCAAAGAAAGGGGAAAGAAAGCCCAAAGAAAGGGGAAAGAAAGCCCAAAGAAAGCCTAAAGAAAGCCCAAAGAAAGGGGAAAGAAAGCCCAAAGAAAGGGGAAAGAAAGGGGAATATAGCCCAAAGAAAGCCCAAAGAAAGGGGAAAGAAAGCCCAAAGAAAGTCCAAAGAAAGGGGAAAGAAAGCCCAAAGAAAGCCCAAAGAAAGGGGAAAGAAAGCCCAAAGAAAGCCCAAAGAAAGCCTAAAGAAAGGAGAAAGAAATCCAAAAGAAAGCCCAAAGAAAGGGGAAAGAAAGCCCAAAGAAAGCCCAAAGAAAGCCCAAAGAAAGCCCAAAGAAAGGGGAAAGAAAGCCCAAAGAAAGCCCAAAGAAAGGGTAAAGAAAGCCCAAAGAAAGGGGAAAGAAAGCCCAAAGAAAGCCCAAAGAAAGGGGAAAGAAAGCCCAAAGAAAGGGGAAAGAAAGCCCAAAGAAAGCCCAAAGAAAGGGGAAGGAAAGCCCAAAGAAAGCCCAAAGAAAGCCCAAAGAAAGCCCAAAGAAAGGGGAAAGAAAGCCAAAGAAAGGGGAAAGAAAGCCCAAAGAAAGCCCAAAGAAAGCCCCAAGAAAGGGGAAAGAAAGCCCAAAGAAAGGGGAAAGAAAGCCCAAAGAAAGCCCAAAGAAAGCCCAAAGAAAGCCCAAAGAAAGCACAAAGGAAGCCCAAGGAAAGCCCAAAGAAAGCCCAAAGAAAGCCCAAAGAAAGGGGAAAGAAAGCCCAAGGAAATCCCAAAGAAAGCCCAAAGAAAGCCCAAAGACAGCCCAAAGAAATCCCAAAGAAAGCCCAAAGAAAGGTGAAAGAAAGGGGAAAGAAAGCCCAAAGAAAGGGGAAAGAAATCCCAAAGAAAGGGGAAAGAAATCCCAAAGAAAGGGGAAAGAAAGCCCAAAGAAAGGGGAAAGAAAGCCCAAAAAAAGCCCAAAGAAAGCCCAAAGAAAGCCCAAAGAAAGGGGAAAGAAAGCCCAAAGAAAGGGGAAAGAAAGCCCAAATAAAGGGGAAAGAAAGCCCAAAGAAAGGGGAAAGAAAGCCCAAAAAAAGCCCAAAGAAAGCCCAAAGAAAGCACAAAGAAAGGGGAAAGAAAGCCCAAAGAAAGCCCAAAGAAAGGGGAAAGAAAGGGGAAGATAGCCCAAAGAAAGCCCAAAGAAAGTCCAAAGAAAGGGGAAAGAAAGCCCAAAGAAAGGGAAAAGAAAGCCCAAAGAAAGCCCAAAGAAAGCCTAAAGAAAGGGGAAAGAAAGTGAAAAGAAAACCCAAAGAAAGGGGAAAGAAAGCCCAAAGAAAGCCCAAAGAAAACCCGAAGAAAGGGGAAAGAAAGCCCAAAGAATGCCCAAAGTAAGGGGAAAGAAAGCCCAAAGAAAGCCCAAAGAAAGCCCAAAGAAAGCCCAAAGAAAGGGGAAAGAAAGCCCAAAGAAAGGGGAAAGAAAGCCCAAAGAAAGCCCAAAGAATGCCCAAAGTAAGGGGAAAGAAAGCCCAAAGAAAGCCCAAAGAAAGCCCAAAGAAAGCCCAAAGAAAGGGGAAAGAAAGCCCAAAGAAAGGGGAAAGAAGCCCAAAGAAAGCCCAAAGAAAGCCCAAAGAAAGCCCAGAGAAAGCCCAAAGAAAGCCCAAAGAAAGCCCAGAGAAAGCCCATATAAAGCCCAAAGAAAGCCCAAAGAAAGCCCAAAGAAAGCCCAAAGAAAGGGGAAGGAAAGCCCAAAGAAAGCCCAAAGAAAGCCCAAAGAAAGCCCAAAGAAAGCCCAAAGAAAGGGGAAAGAAAGCCCAAAGAAAGGGGAAAGAAAGCCCAAAGAAAGCCCAAAGAAAGCCCCACGAAAGGGGAAAGAAAGCCCAAAGAAAGGGGAAAGAAAGCCCAAAGAAATCCCAAAGAAATTCCAAAGAAAGCATAAAAGAAAGCCCAAAGGAAGCCCAAGGAAAGCCCAAAGAAAGCCCAAAGAAAGCCCAAAGAAAGGGGAAAGAAAGCCCAAAGAAAGCCCAAAGAAAGCCCAAAGAAAGCCCAAAGAAAGGGGAAAGAAAGGGGAAAGAAAGCCCAAAGAAAGGGGAAAGAAAGCCCAAAGAAAGGGGAAAGAAATCCCAAAGAAAGGGGAAAGAAAGCCCAAAGAAATGGGAAAGAAAGCCCAAAGAAAGGGAAAGAAAGCCCAAAGAAAGCCCAAAGAAAGGGGAAAGAAAGCCCGAAGAAAGGGGAAAGAAAGCCCAAAGAAAGGGGATAGAAAGCCCAAAGAAAGGGGAAAGAAAGCCCAAAGAAAGGGGAAATAAAGCCCAAAGAAAGCCCAAAGAAAGCCCAAAGAAAGCCTAAAGAAAGGGGAAAGAAAGCCCAAAGAAAGCCCAAAGAAAGGGGAAAGAAAGGGGAAGATAGCCCAAAGAAAGCCCAAGGAAAGGGGAAAGAAAGCCCAAAGAAAGTCCAAAGTAAGGGGAAAGAAAGCCCAAAGAAAGGGGAAAGAAAGCCCAAAGAAAGCCCAAAGAAAGCCTAAAGAAAGGGGAAAGAAAGCCAAAAGAAAGCCCAAAGAAAGGGGAAAGAAAGCACAAAGAAAGCCCAAAGAAAGGGGAAAGAAAGCCCAAAGAATGCCCAAAGAAAGGGAAAAGAAAGCCCAAAGAAAGCCCAATGAAAGCCCAAAGAAAGCCCAAAGAAAGCCCAAAGAAAGCCCAAAGAAAGCCCAATGAAAGCCGAAAGAAAGCCCAAAGAAAGCCCAAAGAAAGGGGAAAGAAAGCCCAAAGAAATCCCAAAGAAAGGGGAAAGAAAGCCCAAAGACAGCCCAAAGAAAGCCCAAAGAAAGGGGAAAGAAAGCCCAAAGAATGCCCAAAGAAAGGGGAAAGAAAGCAAAAAGAAAGCCAAAAGAAAGCCCAAAGAAAGCCAAAAGAAAGCCCAAAGAAAGGGGAAAGAAAGCCCAAAGAAAGGGGAAAGAAAGCCCAAAGAAAGCCGAAAGAAAGGGGAAAGAATCCCAAAGAAAGCCCAAAGAAAGCCCAAAGAAAGCCTAGAGAAAGCCCATAGAAAGCCCAAAGAAAGCCCAAATAAAGCCCAAAGAAAGCCCAAAGAAAGGGGAAGGAAAGCCCAAAGAAAGCCCAAATAAAGCCCAAAGAAAGCCCAAAGAAAGGGGAAAGAAAGCCCAAAGAAATCCAAAAGAAAGGGGAAAGAAAGCCCAAAGAAAGGGGAAAGAAAGCTCAAAGAAAGCCCAAAGAAAGGGGAAAGAAAGCCCAAAGAAAGGGGAAAGAAAGGGGAAAGAAAGCCCAAAGAAAGGGGAAAGAAAGCCCAAAGAAAGCCCAAAGAAAGGGGAAAGAAAGCCCAAAGAAAGGGGAAAGAAAGCCCAAAGAAAGCCCAAAGAAAGCCCAAAGAAAGGGGAAAGAAAGCCCAAAGAAAGCCCAAAGAAAGGAGAAAGAAGCCCAAAAAAAGCCCAAAGAAAGCCCAAAGAAAGCCCAGAGAAAGCCCATAGAAAGCCCAAAAAAAGCCCAAAGAAAGCCCAAAGAAAGCCCAAAGAAAGGGGAAGGAAAGCCCAAAGAAAGCCCAAAGAAAGGGGAAAGAAAGCCCAAAGAAAGGGGAAAGAAAGCCCAAAGAAAGGGGAAAGAAAGCCCAAAGAAAGCCCAAAGAAAGCCCCAAGAAAGGGGAAAGAAAGCCCAAAGAAAGGGGAAAGGAAGCCCAAAGAAAGCCCAAAGAAAGCCCAAAGAAAGCCCAAAGAAAGCCCAAAGAAAGCCCAAAGAAAGCCCAAAGAAAGCCCAAAGGAAGCCCAAGGAAAGCCCAAAGAAAGCCCAAAGAAAGCCCAAAGAAAGGGGAAAGAAAGCCCAAGGAAATCCCAAAGAAAGCCCAAAGACAGCCCAAAGAAATCCCAAAGAAAGCCCAAAGAAAGGTGAAAGAAAGGGGAAAGAAAGCCCAAAGAAAGGGGAAAGAAAGCCCAAAGAAAGGGGAAAGAAAGCCCAAAGAAAGTGGAAAGAAATCCCAAAGAAAGGGGAAAGAAATCCCAAAGAAAGGGGAAAGAAAGCCCAAAGAAAGGGGAAAGAAAGCCCAAAGAAAGGGGAAAGAAAGCCCAAAGAAAGGGGAAAGAAAGCCCAAAGAAAGGGAAAGAAAGCCCAAAGAAAGGGGAAAGAAAGCCCAAAAAAAGCCCAAAGAAAGCCCAAAGAAAGCCCAAAGAAAGCCCAAAGAAAGGGGAAAGAAAGCCCAAAGAAAGCCCAAAGAAAGGGGAAAGAAAGGGGAAGATAGCACAAAGAAAGCCCAAAGAAAGGGGAAAGAAAGCCCAAAGAAAGTCCAAAGAAAGGGGAAAGAAAGCCCAAAGAAAGGGAAAAGAAAGCCCAAAGAAAGCCCAAAGAAAGCCTAAAGAAAGGGGAAAGAAAGTGAAAAGAAAGCCCAAAGAAAGGGGAAAGAAAGGGGAAGATAGCACAAAGAAAGCCCAAAGAAAGGGGAAAGAAAGCCCAAAGAAAGTCCAAAGAAAGGGGAAAGAAAGCCCAAAGAAAGGGAAAAGAAAGCCCAAAGAAAGCCCAAAGAAAGCCTAAAGAAAGGGGAAAGAAAGTGAAAAGAAAGCCCAAAGAAAGGGGAAAGAAAGCCCAAAGAAAGGGGAAAGAAAGCCCAAAGAAAGGGGAAAGAAAGCCCAAAGAATGCCCAAAGAAAGGGGAAAGAAAGCCCAAAGAAAGCCCAAAGAAAGCCCAAAGAAAGGGGAAAGAAAGCCCAAAGAAAGGGGAAAGAAAGCCCAAAGAAAGCCCAAAGAAAGGGGAAAGAAGCCCAAAGAAAGCCCAAAGAAAGCCCAAAGAAAGCCCAGAGAAAGCCCAAAGAAAGCCCAAAGAAAGCCCAGAGAAAGCCCATATAAAGCCCAAAGAAAGCCCAAAGAAAGCCCTAAGAAAGCCCAAAGAAAGGGGAAAGAAAGCCCAAAGAAAGCCCAAAGAAAGCCCAAAGAAAGCCCAAAGAAAGGGGAAAGAAAGCCCAAAGAAAGGGGAAAGAAAGCCCAAAGAAAGCCCAAAGAAAGCCCCACGAAAGGGAAAGAAAGCCCAAAGAAAGGGGAAAGAAAGCCCAAAGAAATTACAAAGAAAGCCCAAAGAAAGCCCAAAGGAAGCCCAAGGAAAGCCCAAAGAAAGCCCAAAGAAGCCCAAAGAAAGGGGAAAGAAAGCCCAAAGAAAGCCCAAAGAAAGCCCAAAGAAAGCCCAAAGAAAGGGGAAAGAAAGGGGAAAGAAAGCCCAAAGAAAGGGGAAAGAAAGCACAAAGAAAGGGGAAAGAAATCCCAAAGAAAGGGGAAAGAAAGCCCAAAGAAATGGGAAAGAAAGCCCAAAGAAAGGGGAAAGAAAGCCCAAAGAAAGCCCAAAGAAAGCCCAAAGAAAGGGGAAAGAAAGCCCGAAGAAAGGGGAAAGAAAGCCCAAAGAAAGGGGATAGAAAGCCCAAAGAAAGGGGAAAGAAAGCCCAAAGAAAGGGGAAATAAAGCCCAAAGAAAGCCCAAAGAAAGCCCAAAGAAAGGGGAAAAAAGCCCAAAGAAAGCCCAAAGAAAGGGGAAAGAAAGCACAAAGAAAGCCCAAAGAAAGGGGAAAGAAAGCCCAAAGAATGCCCAAAGAAAGGGGAAAGAAAGCCCAAAGAAAGCCCAATGAAAGCCAAAATAAAGGGGAATGAAAGCCCAAAGAAAGGGGAAAGAAAGCCCAAAGAAAGCCGAAAGAAAGCCCAAAGAAAGCCCAAAGTAATCCCAAAGGAAGCTCAAAGAAAGCCCAAAGAAAGCCCAAAGAAAGGGGAAAGAAAGCCCAAAGAAAGCCCAAAGAAAGGGGAAAGAAAGCCCAAAGACAGCCCAAAGAAAGCCCAAAGAAAGGGGAAAGAAAGCCCAAAGAATGCCCAAAGAAAGGGGAAAGAAAGCAAAAAGAAAGCCAAAAGAAAGCCCAAAGAAAGCCCAAAGAAAGTCCAAAGAAAGGGGAAAGAAAGCCCAAAGAAAGGGGAAAGAAAGCCCAAAGAAAGCCCAAAGAAAGGGGAAAGAATCCCAAAGAAAGCCCAAAGAAAGCCAAAGAAAGCCCAGAGAAAGCCCATAGAAAGCCCAAAGAAAGCCCAAAGAAAGCCCAAAGAAAGCCCAAAGAAAGCCCAAAGGAAGCCCAAGGAAAGCCCAAAGAAAGCCCAAAGAAAGCCCAAAGAAAGGGGAAAGAAAGCCCAAGGAAATCCCAAAGAAAGCCCAAAGAAAGCCCAAAGACAGCCCAAAGAAATCCCAAAGAAAGCCCAAAGAAAGGTGAAAGAAAGGGGAAAGAAAGCCCAAAGAAAGGGGAAAGAAATCCCAAAGAAAGGGGAAAGAAATCCCAAAGAAAGGGGAAAGAAAGCCCAAAGAAAGGGGAAAGAAAGCCCAAAAAAAGCCCAAAGAAAGCCCAAAGAAAGCCCAAAGAAAGGGGAAAGAAAGCCCAAAGAAAGGGGAAAGAAAGCCCAAATAAAGGGGAAAGAAAGCCCAAAGAAAGGGGAAAGAAAGCCCAAAAAAAGCCCAAAGAAAGCCCAAAGAAAGCCCAAAGAAAGGGGAAAGAAAGCCCAAAGAAAGCCCAAAGAAAGGGGAAAGAAAGGGGAAGATAGCCCAAAGAAAGCCCAAAGAAAGTCCAAAGAAAGGGGAAAGAAAGCCCAAAGAAAGGGAAAAGAAAGCCCAAAGAAAGCCCAAAGAAAGCCTAAAGAAAGGGGAAAGAAAGTGAAAAGAAAACCCAAAGAAAGGGGAAAGAAAGCCCAAAGAAAGCCCAAAGAAAACCCGAAGAAAGGGGAAAGAAAGCCCAAAGAATGCCCAAAGTAAGGGGAAAGAAAGCCCAAAGAAAGCCCAAAGAAAGCCCAAAGAAAGCCCAAAGAAAGGGGAAAGAAAGCCCAAAGAAAGGGGAAAGAAAGCCCAAAGAAAGCCCAAAGAAAGGGGAAAGAAGCCCAAAGAAAGCCCAAAGAAAGCCCAAAGAAAGCCCAGAGAAAGCCCAAAGAAAGCCCAAAGAAAGCCCAGAGAAAGCCCATATACAGCCCAAAGAAAGCCCAAAGAAAGCCCAAAGAAAGCCCAAAGAAAGGGGAAGGAAAGCCCAAAGAAAGCCCAAAGAAAGCCCAAAGAAAGCCCAAAGAAAGCCCAAAGAAAGGGGAAAGAAAGCCCAAAGAAAGGGGAAAGAAAGCCCAAAGAAAGCCCAAAGAAAGCCCCACGAAAGGGGAAAGAAAGCCCAAAGAAAGGGGAAAGAAAGCCCAAAGAAATCCCAAAGAAATTCCAAAGAAAGCCCAAAGAAAGCCCAAAGGAAGCCCAAGGAAAGCCCAAAGAAAGCCCAAAGAAAGCCCAAAGAAAGGGGAAAGAAAGCCCAAAGAAAGCCCAAAGAAAGCCCAAAGAAAGGGGAAAGAAAGGGGAAAGAAAGCCCAAAGAAAGGGGAAAGAAAGCCCAAAGAAAGGGGAAAGAAATCCCAAAGAAAGGGGAAAGAAAGCCCAAAGAAATGGGAAAGAAAGCCCAAAGAAAGGGGAAAGAAAGCCCAAAGAAAGCCCAAAGAAAGGGGAAAGAAAGCCCGAAGAAAGGGGAAAGAAAGCCCAAAGAAAGGGGATAGAAAGCCCAAAGAAAGGGGAAAGAAAGCCCAAAGAAAGGGGAAATAAAGCCCAAAGAAAGCCCAAAGAAAGCCCAAAGAAAGCCCAAAGAAAGCCTAAAGAAAGGGGAAAGAAATCCCAAAGAAAGCCCAAAGAAAGGGGAAAGAAAGGGGAAGATAGCCCAAAGAAAGCCCAAGGAAAGGGGAAAGAAAGCCCAAAGAAAGTCCAAAGTAAGGGGAAAGAAAGCCCAAAGAAAGGGGAAAGAAAGCCCAAAGAAAGCCCAAAGAAAGCCTAAAGAAAGGGGAAAGAAAGCCAAAAGAAAGCCCAAAGAAAGGGGAAAGAAAGCACAAAGAAAGCCCAAAGAAAGGGGAAAGAAAGCCCAAAGAATGCCCAAAGAAAGGGAAAAGAAAGCCCAAAGAAAGCCCAATGAAAGCCAAAAGAAAGGGGAAGGAAAGCCCAAAGAAAGCCCAAAGAAAGCCCAAAGAAAGCCGAAAGAAAGCCCAAAGAAAGCCCAAAGAAAGGGGAAAGAAAGCCCAAAGAAATCCCAAAGAAAGGGGAAAGAAAGCCCAAAGACAGCCCAAAGAAAGCCCAAAGAAAGGGGAAAGAAAGCCCAAAGAATGCCCAAAGAAAGGGGAAAGAAAGCAAAAAGAAAGCCAAAAGAAAGCCCAAAGAAAGCCAAAAGAAAGCCCAAAGAAAGGGGAAAGAATGCCCAAAGAAAGGGGAAAGAAAGCCCAAAGAAAGCCGAAAGAAAGGGGAAAGAATCCCAAAGAAAGCCCAAAGAAAGCCCAAAGAAAGCCTAGAGAAAGCCCATAGAAAGCCCAAAGAAAGCCCAAATAAAGCCCAAAGAAAGCCCAAAGAAAGGGGAAGGAAAGCCCAAAGAAAGCCCAAATAAAGCCCAAAGAAAGCCCAAAGAAAGGGGAAAGAAAGCCCAAAGAAATCCCAAAGAAAGGGGAAAGAAAGCCCAAAGAAAGGGGAAAGAAAGCTCAAAGAAAGCCCAAAGAAAGGGGAAAGAAAGCCCAAAGAAAGGGGAAAGAAAGCCCAAAGAAAGGGGAAAGAAAGCCCAAAGAAAGCCCAAAGAAAGGGGAAAGAAAGCCCAAAGAAAGGGGAAAGAAAGCCCAAAGAAAGCCCAAAGAAAGCCCAAAGAAAGGGGAAAGAAAGCCCAAAGAAAGCCCAAAGAAAGGAGAAAGAAGCCCAAAAAAAGCCGAAAGAAAGCCCAAAGAAAGCCCAGAGAAAGCCCATAGAAAGCCCAAAAAAAGCCCAAAGAAAGCCCAAAGAAAGCCCAAAGAAAGGGGAAGGAAAGCCCAAAGAAAGCCCAAAGAAAGCCCAAAGAAAGGGGAAAGAAAGCCCAAAGAAAGGGGAAAGAAAGCCCAAAGAAAGGGGAAAGAAAGCCCAAAGAAAGGGGAAAGAAAGCCCAAAGAAAGCCCAAAGAAAGCCCCAAGAAAGGGGAAAGAAAGCCCAAAGAAAGGGGAAAGGAATCCCAAAGAAAGCCCAAAGAAAGCCCAAAGAAAGCCCAAAGAAAGCCCAAAGAAAGCCCAAAGGAAGCCCAAGGAAAGCCCAAAGAAAGCCCAAAGAAAGCCCAAAGAAAGGGGAAAGAAAGCCCAAGGAAATCCCAAAGAAAGCCCAAAGACAGCCCAAAGAAATCCCAAAGAAAGCCCAAAGAAAGGTGAAAGAAAGGGGAAAGAAAGCCCAAAGAAAGGGGAAAGAAAGCCCAAAGAAAGGGGAAAGAAAGCCCAAAGAAAGGGGAAAGAAAGCCCAAAGAAAGTGGAAAGAAATCCCAAAGAAAGGGGAAAGAAATCCCAAAGAAAGGGGAAAGAAAGCCCAAAGAAAGGGGAAAGAAATCCCAAAGAAAGGGGAAAGAAAGCCCAAAGAAAGGGGAAAGAAAGCCCAAAGAAAGGGGAAAGAAAGCCCAAAGAAAGGGGAAAGAAAGCCCAAAGAAAGCCCAAAGAAAGCCCAAAGAAAGGGGAAAGAAAGCCCGAAGAAAGGGGAAAGAAAGCCCAAAGAAAGGGGATAGAAAGCCCAAAGAAAGGGGAAAGAAAGCCCAAAGAAAGGGGAAATAAAGCCCAAAGAAAGCCCAAAGAAAGCCCAAAGAAAGGGGAAAAAAGCCCAAAGAAAGCCCAAAGAAAGGGGAAAGAAAGCACAAAGAAAGCCCAAAGAAAGGGGAAAGAAAGCCCAAAGAATGCCCAAAGAAAGGGGAAAGAAAGCCCAAAGAAAGCCCAATGAAAGCCAAAATAAAGGGGAATGAAAGCCCAAAGAAAGGGGAAAGAAAGCCCAAAGAAAGCCGAAAGAAAGCCCAAAGAAAGCCCAAAGTAATCCCAAAGGAAGCTCAAAGAAAGCCCAAAGAAAGCCCAAAGAAAGGGGAAAGAAAGCCCAAAGAAAGCCCAAAGAAAGGGGAAAGAAAGCCCAAAGACAGCCCAAAGAAAGCCCAAAGAAAGGGGAAAGAAAGCCCAAAGAATGCCCAAAGAAAGGGGAAAGAAAGCAAAAAGAAAGCCAAAAGAAAGCCCAAAGAAAGCCCAAAGAAAGTCCAAAGAAAGGGGAAAGAAAGCCCAAAGAAAGGGGAAAGAAAGCCCAAAGAAAGCCCAAAGAAAGGGGAAAGAATCCCAAAGAAAGCCCAAAGAAAGCCCAAAGAAAGCCCAGAGAAAGCCCATAGAAAGCCCAAAGAAAGCCCAAAGAAAGCCCAAAGAAAGCCCAAAGAAAGCCCAAAGGAAGCCCAAGGAAAGCCCAAAGAAAGCCCAAAGAAAGCCCAAAGAAAGGGGAAAGAAAGCCCAAGGAAATCCCAAAGAAAGCCCAAAGAAAGCCCAAAGACAGCCCAAAGAAATCCCAAAGAAAGCCCAAAGAAAGGTGAAAGAAAGGGGAAAGAAAGCCCAAAGAAAGGGGAAAGAAATCCCAAAGAAAGGGGAAAGAAATCCCAAAGAAAGGGGAAAGAAAGCCCAAAGAAAGGGGAAAGAAAGCCCAAAAAAAGCCCAAAGAAAGCCCAAAGAAAGCCCAAAGAAAGGGGAAAGAAAGCCCAAAGAAAGGGGAAAGAAAGCCCAAATAAAGGGGAAAGAAAGCCCAAAGAAAGGGGAAAGAAAGCCCAAAAAAAGCCCAAAGAAAGCCCAAAGAAAGCCCAAAGAAAGGGGAAAGAAAGCCCAAAGAAAGCCCAAAGAAAGGGGAAAGAAAGGGGAAGATAGCCCAAAGAAAGCCCAAAGAAAGTCCAAAGAAAGGGGAAAGAAAGCCCAAAGAAAGGGAAAAGAAAGCCCAAAGAAAGCCCAAAGAAAGCCTAAAGAAAGGGGAAAGAAAGTGAAAAGAAAACCCAAAGAAAGGGGAAAGAAAGCCCAAAGAAAGCCCAAAGAAAACCCGAAGAAAGGGGAAAGAAAGCCCAAAGAATGCCCAAAGTAAGGGGAAAGAAAGCCCAAAGAAAGCCCAAAGAAAGCCCAAAGAAAGCCCAAAGAAAGGGGAAAGAAAGCCCAAAGAAAGGGGAAAGAAAGCCCAAAGAAAGCCCAAAGAAAGGGGAAAGAAGCCCAAAGAAAGCCCAAAGAAAGCCCAAAGAAAGCCCAGAGAAAGCCCAAAGAAAGCCCAAAGAAAGCCCAGAGAAAGCCCATATACAGCCCAAAGAAAGCCCAAAGAAAGCCCAAAGAAAGCCCAAAGAAAGGGGAAGGAAAGCCCAAAGAAAGCCCAAAGAAAGCCCAAAGAAAGCCCAAAGAAAGCCCAAAGAAAGGGGAAAGAAAGCCCAAAGAAAGGGGAAAGAAAGCCCAAAGAAAGCCCAAAGAAAGCCCCACGAAAGGGGAAAGAAAGCCCAAAGAAAGGGGAAAGAAAGCCCAAAGAAATCCCAAAGAAATTCCAAAGAAAGCCCAAAGAAAGCCCAAAGGAAGCCCAAGGAAAGCCCAAAGAAAGCCCAAAGAAAGCCCAAAGAAAGGGGAAAGAAAGCCCAAAGAAAGCCCAAAGAAAGCCCAAAGAAAGGGGAAAGAAAGGGGAAAGAAAGCCCAAAGAAAGGGGAAAGAAAGCCCAAAGAAAGGGGAAAGAAATCCCAAAGAAAGGGGAAAGAAAGCCCAAAGAAATGGGAAAGAAAGCCCAAAGAAAGGGGAAAGAAAGCCCAAAGAAAGCCCAAAGAAAGGGGAAAGAAAGCCCGAAGAAAGGGGAAAGAAAGCCCAAAGAAAGGGGATAGAAAGCCCAAAGAAAGGGGAAAGAAAGCCCAAAGAAAGGGGAAATAAAGCCCAAAGAAAGCCCAAAGAAAGCCCAAAGAAAGCCCAAAGAAAGCCTAAAGAAAGGGGAAAGAAATCCCAAAGAAAGCCCAAAGAAAGGGGAAAGAAAGGGGAAGATAGCCCAAAGAAAGCCCAAGGAAAGGGGAAAGAAAGCCCAAAGAAAGTCCAAAGTAAGGGGAAAGAAAGCCCAAAGAAAGGGGAAAGAAAGCCCAAAGAAAGCCCAAAGAAAGCCTAAAGAAAGGGGAAAGAAAGCCAAAAGAAAGCCCAAAGAAAGGGGAAAGAAAGCACAAAGAAAGCCCAAAGAAAGGGGAAAGAAAGCCCAAAGAATGCCCAAAGAAAGGGAAAAGAAAGCCCAAAGAAAGCCCAATGAAAGCCAAAAGAAAGGGGAAGGAAAGCCCAAAGAAAGCCCAAAGAAAGCCCAAAGAAAGCCGAAAGAAAGCCCAAAGAAAGCCCAAAGAAAGGGGAAAGAAAGCCCAAAGAAATCCCAAAGAAAGGGGAAAGAAAGCCCAAAGACAGCCCAAAGAAAGCCCAAAGAAAGGGGAAAGAAAGCCCAAAGAATGCCCAAAGAAAGGGGAAAGAAAGCAAAAAGAAAGCCAAAAGAAAGCCCAAAGAAAGCCAAAAGAAAGCCCAAAGAAAGGGGAAAGAATGCCCAAAGAAAGGGGAAAGAAAGCCCAAAGAAAGCCGAAAGAAAGGGGAAAGAATCCCAAAGAAAGCCCAAAGAAAGCCCAAAGAAAGCCTAGAGAAAGCCCATAGAAAGCCCAAAGAAAGCCCAAATAAAGCCCAAAGAAAGCCCAAAGAAAGGGGAAGGAAAGCCCAAAGAAAGCCCAAATAAAGCCCAAAGAAAGCCCAAAGAAAGGGGAAAGAAAGCCCAAAGAAATCCCAAAGAAAGGGGAAAGAAAGCCCAAAGAAAGGGGAAAGAAAGCTCAAAGAAAGCCCAAAGAAAGGGGAAAGAAAGCCCAAAGAAAGGGGAAAGAAAGCCCAAAGAAAGGGGAAAGAAAGCCCAAAGAAAGCCCAAAGAAAGGGGAAAGAAAGCCCAAAGAAAGGGGAAAGAAAGCCCAAAGAAAGCCCAAAGAAAGCCCAAAGAAAGGGGAAAGAAAGCCCAAAGAAAGCCCAAAGAAAGGAGAAAGAAGCCCAAAAAAAGCCGAAAGAAAGCCCAAAGAAAGCCCAGAGAAAGCCCATAGAAAGCCCAAAAAAAGCCCAAAGAAAGCCCAAAGAAAGCCCAAAGAAAGGGGAAGGAAAGCCCAAAGAAAGCCCAAAGAAAGCCCAAAGAAAGGGGAAAGAAAGCCCAAAGAAAGGGGAAAGAAAGCCCAAAGAAAGGGGAAAGAAAGCCCAAAGAAAGGGGAAAGAAAGCCCAAAGAAAGCCCAAAGAAAGCCCCAAGAAAGGGGAAAGAAAGCCCAAAGAAAGGGGAAAGGAATCCCAAAGAAAGCCCAAAGAAAGCCCAAAGAAAGCCCAAAGAAAGCCCAAAGGAAGCCCAAGGAAAGCCCAAAGAAAGCCCAAAGAAAGCCCAAAGAAAGGGGAAAGAAAGCCCAAGGAAATCCCAAAGAAAGCCCAAAGACAGCCCAAAGAAATCCCAAAGAAAGCCCAAAGAAAGGTGAAAGAAAGGGGAAAGAAAGCCCAAAGAAAGGGGAAAGAAAGCCCAAAGAAAGGGGAAAGAAAGCCCAAAGAAAGGGGAAAGAAAGCCCAAAGAAAGTGGAAAGAAATCCCAAAGAAAGGGGAAAGAAATCCCAAAGAAAGGGGAAAGAAAGCCCAAAGAAAGGGGAAAG
The DNA here is from genome assembly GCF_036013475.1 of Columba livia. NCBI lineage: Eukaryota > Metazoa > Chordata > Aves > Columbiformes > Columbidae > Columba > Columba livia. The sequence goes on from NW_027043432.1 coordinate 94,710, forward strand.
AAATCCCAAAGAAAGGGGAAAGAAAGCCCAAAGAAAGGGGAAAGAAAGCCCAAAGAAAGGGGAAAGAAAGCCCAAAGAAAGGGGAAAGAAAGCCCAAAGAAAGGGGAAAGAAAGCCCAAAAAAAGCCCAAAGAAAGCCCAAAGAAAGCCCAAAGAAAGCCCAAAGAAAGGGGAAAGAAAGCCCAAAGAAAGCCCAAAGAAAGGGGAAAGAAAGGGGAATATAGCACAAAGAAAGCCCAAAGAAAGGGGAAAGAAAGCCCAAAGAAAGTCCAAAGAAAGGGGAAAGAAAGCCCAAAGAAAGGGAAAAGAAAGCCCAAAGAAAGCCCAAAGAAAGCCTAAAGAAAGGGGAAAGAAAGTGAAAAGAAAGCCCAAAGAAAGGGGAAAGAAAGCCCAAAGAAAGGGGAAAGAAAGCCCAAAGAAAGGGGAAAGAAAGCCCAAAGAATGCCCAAAGAAAGGGGAAAGAAAGCCCAAAGAAAGCCCAAAGAAAGCCCAAAGAAAGGGGAAAGAAAGCCCAAAGAAAGGGGAAAGAAAGCCCAAAGAAAGCCCAAAGAAAGGGGAAAGAAGCCCAAACAAAGCCCAAAGAAAGCCCAAAGAAAGCCCAGAGAAAGCCCAAAGAAAGCCCAAAGAAAGCCCAGAGAAAGCCCATATAAAGCCCAAAGAAAGCCCAAAGAAAGCCCTAAGAAAGCCCAAAGAAAGGGGAAAGAAAGCCCAAAGAAAGCCCAAAGAAAGCCCAAAGAAAGCCCAAAGAAAGGGGAAGGAAAGCCCAAAGAAAGGGGAAAGAAAGCCCAAAGAAAGCCCAAAGAAAGCCCCACGAAAGGGGAAAGAAAGCCCAAAGAAAGGGGAAAGAAAGCCCAAAGAAATTACAAAGAAAGCCCAAAGAAAGCCCAAAGGAAGCCCAAGGAAAGCCCAAAGAAAGCCCAAAGAAAGCCCAAAGAAAGGGGAAAGAAAGCCCAAAGAAAGCCCAAAGAAAGCCCAAAGAAAGCCCAAAGAAAGGGGAAAGAAAGGGGAAAGAAAGCCCAAAGAAAGGGGAAAGAAAGCACAAAGAAAGGGGAAAGAAATCCCAAAGAAAGGGGAAAGAAAGCCCAAAGAAATGGGAAAGAAAGCCCAAAGAAAGGGGAAAGAAAGCCCAAAGAAAGCCCAAAGAAAGCCCAAAGAAAGGGGAAAGAAAGCCCGACAAAAAGGGGAAAGAAAGCCCAAAGAAAGGGGATAGAAAGCCCAAAGAAAGGGGAATGAAAGCCCAAAGAAAGGGGAAATAAAGCCCAAAGAAAGCCCAAAGAAAGCCCAAAGAAAGGGGAAAGAAAGCCCAAAGAAAGCCCAAAGAAAGGGGAAAGAAAGCCCAAAGAAAGCCCAATGAAAGCCAAAATAAAGGGGAATGAAAGCCCAAAGAAAGGGGAAAGAAAGCCCAAAGAAAGCCGAAAGAAAGCCCAAAGAAAGCCCAAAGTAATCCCAAAGGAAGCTCAAAGAAAGCCCAAAGAAAGCCCAAAGAAAGGGGAAAGAAAGCCCAAAGAAAGCCCAAAGAAAGGGGAAAGAAAGCCCAAAGACAGCCCAAAGAAAGGGGAAAGAAAGCCCAAAGAATGCCCAAAGAAAGGGGAAAGAAAGCAAAAAGAAAGCCAAAAGAAAGCCCAAAGAAAGCCCAAAGAAAGTCCAAAGAAAGGGGAAAGAAAGCCCAAAGAAAGGGGAAAGAAAGCCCAAAGAAAGCCCAAAGAAACCCAAAGAAAGGGGAAAGAATCCCAAAGAAAGCCCAAAGAAAGCCCAAAGAAAGCCCAGAGAAAGCCCATAGAAAGCCCAAAGAAAGCCCAAAGAAAGCCCAAAGAAAGCCCAAAGAAAGTCCAAAGAAAGGGGAAAGAAAGCCCAAAGAAAGGGGAAAGAAAGCCCAAAGAAAGCCCAAAGAAAGGGGAAAGAATCCCAAAGAAAGCCCAAAGAAAGCCCAAAGAAAGCCCAGAGAAAGCCCATAGAAAGCCCAAAGAAAGCCCAAAGAAAGCCCAAAGAAAGCCCAAAGAAAGGGGAAGGAAAGCCCAAAGAAAGCCCAAAGAAAGCCCAAAGAAAGCCTAAAGAAAGGGGAAAGAAAGCCAAAATAAAGCCCAAAGAAAGGGGAAAGAAAGCCCAAAGAAAGCCCAAAGAAAGCCCAAACAAAGCCCAAAGAAAGCCCAAAGAAAGGGGAAAGAAACCCCAAAGAAAGCCCAAAGAAAGCCCAAAGAAAGGGGAAAGAAAGCCCAAAGAAAGGGGAAAGAAAGCCCAAAGAAAGCCGAAAAAAAGCCCAAAGAAAGCCCAAAGGAAGGGGAAAGAAAGCCCAAAGAAAGCGCAAAAAAAGCCCAAAGAAAGCCCAAAGAAAGCCCAAAGAAAGCCCAAAGAAAGCCCAAAGAAAGCCCAAAGATATGGGAAAGAAAGGGGAAGATAGCCCAAAGAAAGCCCAAAGAAAGGGGAAAGAAAGCCCAAAGAAAGTCCAAAGAAAGGGGAAAGAAAGCCCAAAGAAAGGGAAAAGAAAGCCCAAAGAAAGCCCAAAGAAAGCCTAAAGAAAGGGGAAAGAAAGTGAAAAGAAAGCCCAAAGAAAGGGGAAAGAAAGCCCAAAGAAAGCCCAAAGAAAGCCCAAAGAAAGGGGAAAGAAAGCCCAAAGAATGCCCAAAGAAAGGGGAAAGAAAGCCCAAAGAAAGCCCAAAGAAAGGGGAAAGAAAGCCCAAAGAAAGGGGAAAGAAAGCCGAAAGAAAGCCCAAAGAAAGGGGAAAGAAGCCCAGAGAAAGCCCAAAGAAAGCCCAAAGAAAGCCCAGAGAAAGCCCATATAAAGCCCAAAGAAATCCCAAAGAAAGCCCAAAGAAAGACCAAAGAAAGGGGAAGGAAAGCCCAAAGAAAGCCCAAAGAAAGCCCAAATAAAGCCCAAAAAAAGCCCAAAGAAAGGGGAAAGAAAGCCCAAAGAAAGGGGAAAGAAAGCCCAAAGAAAGGGGAAAGAAAGCCCCACGAAAGGGGAAAGAAAGCCCAAAGAAAGGGGAAAGAAAGCCCAAACAAAGCCCAAAGGAAGCCCAAGGAAAGCCCAAAGAAAGCCCAAAGAAAGCCCAAAGAAAGGGGAAAGAAAGCCCAAAGAAAGCCCAAAGAAAGCCCAAAGAAAGCCCAAAGAAAGGGGAAAGAAAGGGGAAAGAAAGCCCAAAGAAAGGGAAAAGAAACCCCAAAGAAAGCCCAAAGAAAGCCTAAAGAAAGGGGTAAGAAAGTGAAAAGAAAGCCCAAAGAAAGGGGAAAGAAAGCCCAAAGAAAGGGGAAAGAAAGCCCAAAGAAAGGGGAAAGAAAGCCCAAAGAATGCCCAAAGAAAGGGGAAAGAAAGCCCAAAGAAAGCCCAAAGAAAGCCCAAAGAAAGCCCAAAGAAAGGGGAAAGAAAGCCCAAAGAAAGGGGAAAGAAAGCCCAAAGAAAGCCCAAAGAAAGGGGAAAGAAGCCCAAAGAAAGCCCAAAGAAAGCCCAAAGAAAGCCCAGAGAAAGCCCAAAGAAAGCCCAAAGAAAGCCCAAAGAAAGCCCAAAGAAAGGGGAAGGAAAGCCCAAAGAAAGCCCAAAGAAAGCCCAAAGAAAGCCCAAAGAAAGGGGAAAGAAAGCCCAAAGAAAGGGGAAAGAAAGCCCAAAGAAAGCCCAAAGAAAGCCCTACGAAAGGGGAAAGAAAGCCCAAAGAAAGGGGAAAGAAAGCCCAAAGAAATCCCAAAGAAATTCCAAAGAAAGCCCACAGAAAGCCCAAAGGAAGCCCAAGGAAAGCCCAAAGAAAGCTCAAAGAAAGCCCAAAGAAAGGGGAAAGAAAGCCCAAAGAAAGCCCAAAGAAAGCCCAAAGAAACTGGAAAGAAAGCCCAAAGAAAGGGGAAAGAAAGCCCAAAGAAAGCCCAAAGAAAGGAGAAAGAAGCCCAAAAAAAGCCCAAAGAAAGCCCAAAGAAAGCCCAGAGAAAGCCCATAGAAAGCCCAAAAAAAGCCCAAAGAAAGCCCAAAGAAAGCCCAAAGAAAGGGGAAGGAAAGCCCAAAGAAAGCCCAAAGAAAGCCCAAAGAAAGGGGAAAGAAAGCCCAAAGAAAGGGGAAAGAAAGCCCAAAGAAAGGGGAAAGAAAGCCCAAAGAAAGGGGAAAGAAAGCCCAAAGAAAGCCCAAAGAAAGCCCCAAGAAAGGGGAAAGAAAGCCCAAAGAAAGGGGAAAGGAATCCCAAAGAAAGCCCAAAGAAAGCCCAAAGAAAGCCCAAAGAAAGCCCAAAGAAAGCCCAAAGGAAGCCCAAGGAAAGCCCAAAGAAAGCCCAAAGAAAGCCCAAAGAAAGGGGAAAGAAAGCCCAAGGAAATCCCAAAGAAAGCCCAAAGACAGCCCAAAGAAATCCCAAAGAAAGCCCAAAGAAAGGTGAAAGAAAGGGGAAAGAAAGCCCAAAGAAAGGGGAAAGAAAGCCCAAAGAAAGGGGAAAGAAAGCCCAAAGAAAGGGGAAAGAAAGCCCAAAGAAAGTGGAAAGAAATCCCAAAGAAAGGGGAAAGAAATCCCAAAGAAAGGGGAAAGAAAGCCCAAAGAAAGGGGAAAGAAATCCCAAAGAAAGGGGAAAGAAAGCCCAAAGAAAGGGGAAAGAAAGCCCAAAGAAAGCCCAAAGAAAGCCCCACGAAAGGGGAAAGAAAGCCCAAAGAAAGGGGAAAGAAAGCCCAAAGAAATTACAAAGAAAGCCCAAAGAAAGCCCAAAGGAAGCCCAAGGAAAGCCCAAAGAAAGCCCAAAGAAAGCCCAAAGAAAGGGGAAAGAAAGCCCAAAGAAAGCCCAAAGAAAGCCCAAAGAAAGCCCAAAGAAAGGGGAAAGAAAGGGGAAAGAAAGCCCAAAGAAAGGGGAAAGAAAGCACAAAGAAAGGGGAAAGAAATCCCAAAGAAAGGGGAAAGAAATCCCAAAGAAAGGGGAAAGAAAGCCCAAAGAAAGGGGAAAGAAAGCTCAAAGAAAGCCCAAAGAAAGGGGAAAGAAAGCCCAAAGAAAGGGGAAAGAAAGCCCAAAGAAAGGGGAAAGAAAGCCCAAAGAAAGCCCAAAGAAAGGGGAAAGAAAGCCCAAAGAAAGGGGAAAGAAAGCCCAAAGAAAGCCCAAAGAAAGCCCAAAGAAAGGGGAAAGAAAGCCCAAAGAAAGCCCAAAGAAAGGAGAAAGAAGCCCAAAAAAAGCCCAAAGAAAGCCCAAAGAAAGCCCAGAGAAAGCCCATAGAAAGCCCAAAAAAAGCCCAAAGAAAGCCCAAAGAAAGCCCAAAGAAAGGGGAAGGAAAGCCCAAAGAAAGCCCAAAGAAAGCCCAAAGAAAGGGGAAAGAAAGCCCAAAGAAAGGGGAAAGAAAGCCCAAAGAAAGGGGAAAGAAAGCCCAAAGAAAGGGGAAAGAAAGCCCAAAGAAAGCCCAAAGAAAGCCCCAAGAAAGGGGAAAGAAAGCCCAAAGAAAGGGGAAAGGAATCCCAAAGAAAGCCCAAAGAAAGCCCAAAGAAAGCCCAAAGAAAGCCCAAAGAAAGCCCAAAGGAAGCCCAAGGAAAGCCCAAAGAAAGCCCAAAGAAAGCCCAAAGAAAGGGGAAAGAAAGCCCAAGGAAATCCCAAAGAAAGCCCAAAGACAGCCCAAAGAAATCCCAAAGAAAGCCCAAAGAAAGGTGAAAGAAAGGGGAAAGAAAGCCCAAAGAAAGGGGAAAGAAAGCCCAAAGAAAGGGGAAAGAAAGCCCAAAGAAAGGGGAAAGAAAGCCCAAAGAAAGTGGAAAGAAATCCCAAAGAAAGGGGAAAGAAATCCCAAAGAAAGGGGAAAGAAAGCCCAAAGAAAGGGGAAAGAAATCCCAAAGAAAGGGGAAAGAAAGCCCAAAGAAAGGGGAAAGAAAGCCCAAAGAAAGGGGAAAGAAAGCCCAAAGAAAGGGGAAAGAAAGCCCAAAGAAAGGGGAAAGAAAGCCCAAAAAAAGCCCAAAGAAAGCCCAAAGAAAGCCCAAAGAAAGCCCAAAGAAAGGGGAAAGAAAGCCCAAAGAAAGCCCAAAGAAAGGGGAAAGAAAGGGGAATATAGCACAAAGAAAGCCCAAAGAAAGGGGAAAGAAAGCCCAAAGAAAGTCCAAAGAAAGGGGAAAGAAAGCCCAAAGAAAGGGAAAAGAAAGCCCAAAGAAAGCCCAAAGAAAGCCTAAAGAAAGGGGAAAGAAAGTGAAAAGAAAGCCCAAAGAAAGGGGAAAGAAAGCCCAAAGAAAGGGGAAAGAAAGCCCAAAGAAAGGGGAAAGAAAGCCCAAAGAATGCCCAAAGAAAGGGGAAAGAAAGCCCAAAGAAAGCCCAAAGAAAGCCCAAAGAAAGGGGAAAGAAAGCCCAAAGAAAGGGGAAAGAAAGCCCAAAGAAAGCCCAAAGAAAGGGGAAAGAAGCCCAAACAAAGCCCAAAGAAAGCCCAAAGAAAGCCCAGAGAAAGCCCAAAGAAAGCCCAAAGAAAGCCCAGAGAAAGCCCATATAAAGCCCAAAGAAAGCCCAAAGAAAGCCCTAAGAAAGCCCAAAGAAAGGGGAAAGAAAGCCCAAAGAAAGCCCAAAGAAAGCCCAAAGAAAGCCCAAAGAAAGGGGAAGGAAAGCCCAAAGAAAGGGGAAAGAAAGCCCAAAGAAAGCCCAAAGAAAGCCCCACGAAAGGGGAAAGAAAGCCCAAAGAAAGGGGAAAGAAAGCCCAAAGAAATTACAAAGAAAGCCCAAAGAAAGCCCAAAGGAAGCCCAAGGAAAGCCCAAAGAAAGCCCAAAGAAAGCCCAAAGAAAGGGGAAAGAAAGCCCAAAGAAAGTCCAAAGAAAGGGGAAAGAAAGCCCAAAGAAAGGGAAAAGAAAGCCCAAAGAAAGCCCAAAGAAAGCCTAAAGAAAGGGGAAAGAAAGTGAAAAGAAAGCCCAAAGAAAGGGGAAAGAAAGCCCAAAGAAAGGGGAAAGAAAGCCCAAAGAAAGGGGAAAGAAAGCCCAAAGAATGCCCAAAGAAAGGGGAAAGAAAGCCCAAAGAAAGCCCAAAGAAAGCCCAAAGAAAGGGGAAAGAAAGCCCAAAGAAAGGGGAAAGAAAGCCCAAAGAAAGCCCAAAGAAAGGGGAAAGAAGCCCAAACAAAGCCCAAAGAAAGCCCAAAGAAAGCCCAGAGAAAGCCCAAAGAAAGCCCAGAGAAAGCCCATATAAAGCCCAAGAAAGCCCAAAGAAAGCCCTAAGAAAGCCCAAAGAAAGGGAAAGAAAGCCCAAAGAAAGCCCAAAGAAAGCCCAAAGAAAGCCCAAAGAAAGGGGAAGGAAAGCCCAAAGAAAGGGGAAAGAAAGCCCAAAGAAAGCCCAAAGAAAGCCCCACGAAAGGGGAAAGAAAGCCCAAAGAAAGGGGAAAGAAAGCCCAAAGAAATTACAAAGAAAGCCCAAAGAAAGCCCAAAGGAAGCCAAGGAAAGCCCAAAGAAAGCCCAAAGAAAGCCCAAAGAAAGGGGAAAGAAAGCCCAAAGAAAGCCCAAAGAAAGCCAAAGAAAGCCCAAAGAAAGGGGAAAGAAAGGGGAAAGAAAGCCCAAAGAAAGGGGAAAGAAAGCACAAAGAAAGGGGAAAGAAATCCCAAAGAAAGGGGAAAGAAATCCAAAGAAAGGGGAAAGAAAGCCCAAAGAAAGGGGAAAGAAAGCTCAAAGAAAGCCCAAAGAAAGGGGAAAGAAAGCCCAAAGAAGGGGAAAGAAAGCCCAAAGAAAGGGGAAAGAAAGCCCAAAGAAAGCCCAAAGAAAGGGGAAAGAAAGCCCAAAGAAAGGGGAAAGAAAGCCCAAAGAAAGCCAAAGAAAGCCCAAGAAAGGGGAAAGAAAGCCCAAAGAAAGCCAAAGAAAGGAGAAAGAAGCCCAAAAAAGCCCAAAGAAAGCCCAAAGAAAGGAAAGCCAGTAGAAAGCCCAGAGAAGAGCCCAAGAAGCCAAAGCCCAAAAAAAGCCAAGAAAGCCAAGAAAGCCCAAAGAAAGGGGAAGGAAAGCCAAAGAAAGCCCAAGAAAGCCCAAAGAAAGGGGAAGAAAGCCCAAAGAAAGGGGAAGAAAGCCCAAAGAAAGGGGAAAGAAAGCCCAAAGAAAGGGGAAAGAAAGCCCAAAGAAAGCCAAAGAAAGCCCCAAGAAAGGGGAAAGAAAGCCCAAAGAAAGGGGAAAGGAATCCCAAAGAAGCCCAAGAAAGCCCAAAGAAAGCCCAAAGAAAGCCCAAAGAAAGCCAAAGGAAGCCCAAGGAAAGCCCAAAGAAAGCCCAAAGAAAGCCCAAAGAAAGGGGAAAGAAAGCCCAAGGAAATCCCAAGAAAGCCCAAGACAGCCCAAAGAAATCCCAAAGAAAGCCCAAAGAAAGGTGAAAGAAAGGGAAAGAAAGCCCAAAGAAAGGGGAAAGAAAGCCCAAAGAAAGGGAAAGAAAGCCCAAAGAAAGGGGAAAGAAAGCCCCAAAGAAAGTGGAAAGAAATCCCAAAGAAAGCGGGAAAGAAATCCCAAGAAAGGGGAAGAAAGCCCAAAGAAAGGGGAAAGAAATCCCAAAGAAAGGGGAAAGAAAGCCCAAAGAAAGGGGAAAGAAAGCCCAAAGAAAGGGAAAGAAAGCCCAAAGAAAGGGGAAAGAAAGCCCAAAGAAAGGGGAAAGAAAGCCCAAAAAAGCCCAAAGAAAGCCCAAAGAAAGCCCAAAGAAAACCCAAAGAAAGGGGAAGAAAGCCAAAGAAAGCCCAAAGAAAGGGGAAAGAAAGGGGAATATAGCACAAAGAAAGCCCAAAGAAAGGGGAAAGAAAGCCAAAGAAAGTCCAAAGAAAGGGAAAGAAAGCCCAAGAAAGGGAAAGAAAGCCCAAAGAAAGCCCAAAGAAAGCCTAAAGAAAGGGGAAAGAAAGTGAAAAGAAAGCCCAAAGAAAGGGGAAAGAAAGCCAAAGAAAGGGGAAAGAAAGCCCAAAGAAAGGGGAAAGAAAGCCCAAAGAATGCCCAAAGAAAGGGAAAGAAAGCCAAAGAAAGCCAAAGAAAGCCCAAAGAAAGGGGAAAGAAAGCCCAAAGAAAGGGGAAAGAAAGCCCAAAGAAAGCCAAAGAAAGGGGAAAGAAGCCCAACAAAGCCCAAAGAAAGCCAAAGAAAGCCCAGAGAAAGCCCAAAGAAAGCCCAAAGAAGCCCAGAGAAAGCCCATATAAAGCCCAAAGAAAGCCCAAAGAAGCCCTAAGAAAGCCCAAAGAAAGGGGAAAGAAAGCCCAAAGAAAGCCCAAAGAAAGCCCAAGAAAGCCCAAAGAAAGGGGAAGGAAAGCCCAAAGAAAGGGGAAAGAAAGCCCAAAGAAAGCCAAAGAAAGCCCACGAAAGGGGAAAGAAAGCCCAAAGAAAGGGGAAAGAAAGCCCAAAGAAATTACAAAGAAAGCCCAAAGAAAGCCCCAAGGAAGCCCAAGGAAAGCCCAAAGAAAGCCCAAAGAAAGCCCAAAGAAAGAGGGAAAGAAAGCCCAAAGAAAGCCCAAAGAAAGCCCAAAGAAAGCCCAAAGAAAGGGAAAGAAAGGGGAAAGAAAGCCAAAGAAAAGGGGAAAGAAAGCACAAAGAAAGGGGAAAGAAATCCCAAAGAAAGGGGAAAGAAAGCCCAAGAAATGGGAAAGAAAGCCCAAAGAAAGGGGAAAGAAAGCCCAAAGAAAGCCCAAAGAAAGCCCAAAGAAAGGGGAAAGAAAGCCCGAAGAAAGGGGAAAGAAAGCCCAAAGAAAGGGGATAGAAAGCCAAA